>NC_135810.1:125727614-125837475 GCF_964213995.1 Mustelus asterias | reverse complement strand
GGGGCCGCAGGGGGGAGGGGGGGGGCCGCAGGGGGGAGGGGGGGGCGCAGGGGGGAGGAGGGGGGAGGGGAGGGGTGGGGGGGGAGGGAGGGGGGAGGGGTGGGGGGGGAGGGAGGGGGGGGGAGGGGGGAGGGGGGGGAGGGGGGGGGAGGGGGGAGGGGGGGGAGGGGGGGGGGAGGGGGGAGGGGAGGGGGGGAGGTGGGGGAGGGGGGGGGCAGGGGGGAGGGGGGGGCGCAGGGGGGAGGGGGGGGCGCAGGGGGGAGGGGGGGGGCGCAGGGGGGAGGGGGGGCGCAGGGGGGAGGGGGGGGCGCAGGGGGGAGGGGGGGGGCGCAGGGGGGAGGGGTGGGCAGGGGGGAGGGGGGGCGCAGGGGGGAGGGGAGTTGGGGGCAGGGGGGAGGGGGGGGCAGGGGGGGCAGGGGGGAGGGGGGAGGGGTGGGGGGGGAGGGGGGGGTGGGGGGGGAGGGGGGGGTGGGGGGGGAGGGGGGGGTGGGGGGGGAGGGGGGGGTGGGGGGGAGGGGGGGGCGGGGGGGGGAGGGGGGCGGTGGGGGGGTGGGGGGGTGGGGGGGAGGGGGGGCGGGGGGGGAGGGGGGGGCGGGGGGGGGGGGGGGGGGTGGGGAGGGGGGGGCGGGGGGGGAGGGGGGGGCGGGGGGGGGGGGGGGTGGGGGGGAGGGGGGGGCGGGGGGGGAGGGGAGGGGGGGGCGGGGGGGGAGGGGAGGGGGGGGCGGGGGGGGAGGGGGGGGCGGGGGGGAGGGGGGGGCGGGGGGGAGGGGGGGGGGGGGGGGAGGGGGGGGCGGGGGGGGGGCGGGGGGGGAGGGGGGGGGCGGGGGCGGGGGGGGAGGGGGGGCGGGGGGGGAGGGGGGGGCGGGGAGGGGGGGGCGGGGGGGGCAGGGGGGAGGGCGGGGGGGCCGCAGGGGGGAGGGGGGGGGGCCGCAGGGGGGAGGGGGGGGGGCCGCAGGGGGAGGGGGGGGGCCCGGGGGGAGGAGGGGGGGGGCCAGGGGGGAAGGGGGGGGCCAGGGGGGAGGGGGGGGGCCAGGTGGGAGGGGGGGGGCCAGGGGGGAGCAGGGGGGAGGGAGGGGGGGCAGGGGGGAGGGGGGGGGCAGGGGGGAGGGGGGGGGGCAGGGGGGAGGGGGGGGGGCAGGGGGGAGGGGGGGGAGGGGGGAGGGAAGGGGGGGGGCCGGGGGGAGTGGGGCGCGCAGGGGGGAGGGGGGGGCGCAGGGGGGAGGGGGGGGCGCAGGGGGGATGGGGGGGCAGGGGGGAGGGGGGGGCAGGGGGGAGGGGAGTTGGGGGCAGGGGGAGGGGGGGGCAGGGGGGAGGGGTGGGGGGGGAGGGGGGGGGCGGGGGGGGAGGGGGGGGTGGGGGGGAGGGGGGGCGGAGGGGGGGGGCGGGGGGGGAGGGGGGGGAGGGGGGGGCGGGGGGGGGAGGGGGAGGGCAGGGGGGAGGGCAGGGGGGGGGCAGGGGGGAGGGGGGGGGGCCGCAGGGGGGAGGGGGGGGCGCAGGGGGGAGGGGGGCGGCACCAGGGGGAGGGGGGGGCAGGGGGGAGGGGGGGGCCGCAGGGGGGAAGGGGGGGGCGCACGGGGGAGGGGGGGGCGCCAGGGGGGAGGGGGGGGGCAGGGGGTAGGGGGGGGCCAGGTGGGAGGGGGGGGGGCAGGGGGGAGGAGGGGGGGGGCCAGGGGGGAGGGGGGGGCCAGGTGGGAGGGGGGGGGCCAGGGGGGAGGGGGGGCAGGGGGGAGGGGAGGGGGGAGGGGGGGGGCAGGGGGGGGAGGGGGTGGGCCGGGGTGGGAGGGGGGGGGCGCCGGGGTGGGAGGGGGGGGGGGGCGGGGGGGGCCGGGGGGGGAGGGGGATGGGGGAGGGGGGGGGGAGGGGGATGGGGGAGGGGGGGGGAGGGGGAGGGGTGGGGAGGGGGAGGGGGGGGGAGGGGGAGGGGGGGAGGGGGAGGGGGGGGAGGGGGAGGGGAGGGAGGGGCTAGGGGGGGAGGAGGGGGATGGGGGGAGGGGGATGGGGGAGGGGGGGGAGGGGAGGGGAGGGAGGGGGGAGGGAGGGGGGGGAGGGGAGGGGAGGGAGGGGGGAGGGAGGGGAGGGGCTAGGGGGGGAGGAGGGGGATGGGGGGAGGGGGATGGGGGAGGGGGGGGAGGGGGGAGGGAGGGGGGAGGGAGGGAGGGAGGGGAGGGGCTAGGGGGGGAGGAGGGGGATGGGGGGAGGGGGATGGGGGAGGGGAGGGGGGAGGGAGGGGGATGGGGGAGGGGAGGGGGGAGGGAGGGGAGGGGCTAGGGAGGGGAGGGGCTAGGGGGGGAGGAGGGGGATGGGGGGGAGGGGGATGGGGGGAGGGGGATGGGGGGGGGAGGCGGATGGGGGGGGGAGGCGGATGGGGGGGGGAGGGGGATGGGGGGGATGGGGGGGGGGAGGGGGATGGGGGGGGGAGGGGGATGGGGGGGGGAGGGGGATGGGGGGGGAGGGGGGGAGGGAATGACATGTTGAAGGCTCCGGAGAAGATGTCTTGGCTTCTCCGCTCCGGAGAAGTACTGGACGATAAAGGGTACTCTGTCCGCTGTGTCCCGTGTTTGTCTTCTGAGGAGGCCTCCTCGACACCACACAACCCTGCCACAGCAACCTCTGCAAGACATGCCGGATCATTGACACGGATGCCATAATCTCACGTGAGAACATCCACCAGGTACACGGTACATACTCTTGCATCTCGGCTAACGTTGTCTACCTGATACGCTGCAGGAAAGGATGTCCCGAGGCATGGTACATTGGGGAGACCATGCAGACGCTACGACAACGGATGAATGAACACCGCTCGACAATCACCAGGCAAGACTGTTCTCTTCCTGTTGGGGAGCACTTCAGCGGTCACGGGCATTCAGCCTCTGATCTTCAGGTAAGCGTTCTCCAAGGCGGCCTTCACGACACACGACAACGCAGAGTCGCTGAGCAGAGACTGATAGCCAAGTTCCGCACACATGAGGACGGCCTCAACCGGGATCTTGGGTTCATGTCACACTATCTGTAACCCCCACAACTTGCCTGGGTTTGCAAAATCTCACTAACTGTCCTGTCTGGAGACAATACACATCTCTTTAACCTGTGCTTAACGCTCTCTCCACTCACATTGTCTGTACCTTTAAGACTTGATTACCTGTAAAGACTCGCATTCCAACCATTATCTTGTAAATTGAGTTTGTGTCTGTCTCTGCCCTGTTTGTGAACAGAACTCCCACTCACCTGATGCAGGAGCTTGAGACTCCGAAAGCTAGTGCTGCCAAATAAACCTGTTGGACTTTAACCTGGTGTTGTGAGACTTCTTACTGTTGATGACGGAAGACAGTGGGTGGTTGTAGAAGGTTGATTTCAAACTGGCGGCCTGTGACCAGCGGTGTGCCTCAGGGATCAGTGCTGGGTCCACTGTTATTTGTCATTTATAATAATGATTTGGATGAAAATATAGGAGGCATTGTTAGTAAGTTTGCCGATGACATCAAGATTGGTGGCGCAGTGGACAGTGAAGGTTATCTCGGATTGCAACGGGATCTTGATCAATTGGGCCAGTGGACTGACGAATGGCAGGTGGAGTTTCATTTAGATAAATGTGAGGTGATGCATTTTGGTAGATTAAACCACGGCAGGACTTATTCAGTTAATGGTAGGGCGTTGGGGAGAGTTATAGAGCAAAGAGATCGAGGAGTACAGGTTCATAGCTCCTTGAAAGTGGAGTCACAGGTGGACACAGTGGTGAAGAAGGCATTCGGCATGCTTGGTTTCATCGGTCAGAACATTGAATACAGGAGTTGGGACGTCTTGTTGAAGTTGTCAAGACATTGGTAAGGCCACACTTGGAATACTGTGTACAATTCTGGTCACCCTATTATAAAAAGTTTATTATTTATCGAGAAAGAGTGCAGAAAAGATTTACTGGGATGCTACCGGGACTTGATGGTTTGAGTTATCATCAAAATCATAGAAACCCAACAGTACAGAAAGAGGCCATTCGGCCCATCGAGTCTGCACCGACCACAATCCCACCCCGCCCCTACCCCCATATCACTACATATTTTACCCACTAATCCCTCTAACCTACGCATCTCAGGACACTAAGGGGCAATTTTAGCGTAGCCAATCAACCTAACCCACACATCTTTGGACTGTGGGAGGAAACCGGAGCACCCGGAGGAAACCCATGCAGACACGAGAATGTGCAAACTCCACACAGACAGGAGAGGCTGGATAGACTGGGACTTTTTTCTCTGGAGTGTAGGAGGCTGAGGGGTGACCTTATAGAGGTCTATAAAATAATGAGGGGCACAGATCAGCTAGATAGTCAATATCTTTTCCCAAAGGTAGGGGAGTCTAAAACTAGAGGGCATAGGTTTAAGGTGAGAGGCGAGAGATACAAAAGGGCGCAGAGGAGGAATTTTTTCACACAGAGGATGGTGAGTGGAACAAGTTGTCAGAGGTAGTAGTAGAGGCAGGTCCAATTTTGACTTTTAAAAGGCATTTAGATAGTTACATGGGTACGATGGGTATAGAGGGATATGGGCCAAATGCGGGCAATTGGGGCTAGCTTAGGGGTTTAAAAAAAAGGGCAGCATGGACAAGTTGGGCCGAAGTGCCTGTTTCCATGCTGTAAACCTCTATGACTCTCTGACCACCTGCTGCAGACCCAGTCTAGCAGTTATATCCTTTAGGACCCGACCAGCTCGATCAGTAAAGCTGCTGCCGAGCCACTCTTGGTGATGGACGTTGAAATCCCCCCAGAGTACATTTTGTGCCCTTGCCGCCCTCAGCGCTTCCTCCAAGTGTTGTTCAACATGGAGGAATCCTGATTCATCAGCCGAAGGAGGACGTTACGTGGTAACCAGTAAGAGGTTTCCTTGCCCATGTTTAACCTGAAGCCATGCGACTTCACGGGGTCTGGAATCGATGTTAAGGACTCCCAGGGCAGCTCCCTCCCGACTGTATACCACTGTGCTGCCACCTCTGCTGGGTCTGTGCTGCCGGTGGGACAGGACATATCCAGGGATGGTAATGGTGGTGTCTGGGTTGTTATCAGATCCTGTGTGGATCAGCTGGCGGGAGATTCACAGACATCTTCAACCTCTCTTTACAACAATCTGAGGTCCCGATCTGCTTCAAGAAGACGACCATCATCCCGGTACCTAAGAAAAGCCAAGCAGCGTGCCTTAATGACTATCGGCCGGTGGCTCTGACATCCATCATTATGAAGTGCTTTGAAAGGTTAGTCATGGCACGAATCAATTCCAGCTTCCCGGACCAACTGGATTCACTACAGTTTGCCTACCGCTGCAACAGGTCTACAGCAGGCGCCATCTCCCTGGCCCTGCACTCAACCCTAGAACACCCAGATAACAAGGACATCTATGTCAGACTCCTATTTATTGACTACAGCTCAGCCTTCAACACTATTATTCCCACGAAACTCATCTCCAAACTCCATGGCCTGGGCCTCGGCACCTCCCTCTGCGACTGGATCCTGAACTTCCTAACTCACAGACCACAATCAGTAAGGAGAGGCAACAACAAGGATATACTGGCACTGGAGGGGGTGCAGAGGAGATTCACTAGGTTGATTCTGGAGTTGAGAGGGTTGGCTTATGAGGAGAGCCCAAGTAGACTGGGGCTATACCTATATCCTGGCGGGAAGGTTGGCTAAGGCTACTGGAGAGACTTTAAACTAGAAAGGTTGGGGGGAGGGAATCGAAATGAGGGGACTGAGAGCGAGGAGGTTAGCTCGCAAATAGATAAGGAATGTAAACAGGGTAAGAGGGAGGTTAGACGAGTGATGGAGAAGGGAAGTGCTCAGGCTGAAGGTCTGAGATGTGTCTATTTTAATGCCAGGAGTGTAGTGAATAAAGTGGATGAGCTTAGAGCGTGGATTGCTGCTTCGAATTGTGATGTGGTGGCCATTACGGAGACTTGGATGTCTCAGGGACAGGACTGGGTGCTTCAGGTGCCGGGTTTTAGATGTTTCAGGAAGGACAGGGAGGGAGGCAAGAGAAGGGGGGGAGTGGCACTGTTGATCAGGGATAGTGTCACGGCTGTAGAGAAGGTGGACGCCGTGGAGGGATTGACTACGGAGTCTCTGTGGGTGGAGGTTAGGAACAGGAAGGGGTCGGTAACGTTGCTGGGTGTTTTCTATAGGCCGCCCAATAGTAACAGAGATGTTGAGGATCAGATGGGGAAACAGATCCTGGAGAGATGTAGGAATAACAGAGTTGTCGTGATGGGAGATTTTAATTTCCCAAACATAGATTGGAATATCCCTAGGGCTAGGGGTTTGGATGGAGAGGAGTTTGTTAGGTGTGTCCAGGAGAGTTTCCTGACACAGTATGTGGATAAGCCTACTAGAGGAGAGGCTGTACTTGATTTGGTGCTGGCTAATGAACCTGGACAGGTGGAGGATCTCTCGGTGGGTGAGCATCTTGGGGATAGCGATCATAATTCTATCTCCTTCACGATAGCATTGGAAAGAGATAGGATCAGGCAGGCTAGGAAAGTGTTTCTCTGGAGTAAAGGGAAATACAGTGTCATCAGGGAGGAAATTAGACGGGTAAATTGGAAGGAGGCATTCTTGGGGAAAAGTACCGAAGGAAAGTGGAGGATTTTCAAGGAATGTTTGTCTGGAGCTCTGCATGACAACGTTCCGATGAGACAGGGGGGTGTTGGTAGGGTACGGGAACCGTGGTGCACGAAGGTTGTGATGAACCTGGTGAATAAGAAAAGAGAGGCGTACAGAAGGTTCAGAGAGCTAGGAGGTGTTAAGGATTTAGAGGAGTATACGGGATGTAGGAAGGAGCTTAAGAAGGAAATTAGGAGAGCGAGAAGGGGTCATGAGAAGGCCTTGGCGGGTAAGATTAAGGAGAATCCCAAGGCTTTCTACAAATATGTCAAGAGTAAAAGGATGAGATGTGAAGGCATAGGACCCTTAAAAGGTGAAGGGGGAAAAGTTTGTGCGGAACCGTTAGAAATGGCGGAGCTGCTTAATGAATACTTTACCTCGGTATTCACGGTGGAAAGGGATCTGGGTGGTTGTACTGCTGGTTTGCGGTGGACAGAAAGGATCGAGCATGTGGACATAAAGAAAGAGGATGTGTTGGAACTATTGAATGGCATCAAGGTTGGTAAGTCGCCGGGACCGGATGGGATGTACCCCAGGTTACTGTGGGAGGCGAGGGAGGAGATTGCGGAGCCTTTGGCGATGATCTTTGCATCGTCGATGGAGACGGGAGAGGTTCCGGAGGATTGGAGGATTGCAGATGTGGTCCCTATATTCAAGAAAGGGAACAGGGACAGCCCGGGAAATTACCGACCGGTGAGTCTAACCTCAGTGGTTGGTAAGTTGATGGAGAGGATCCTGAGAGACAGGATTTATGATCATCTAGAGAAGTTTAGTATGATCAAAAGTAGTCAGCACGGCTTTGTCAAGGGCAGGTCGTGCCTTACGAGCCTGGTTGAGTTCTTTGAAAATGTGACCAAACACATTGACGAAGGAAGAGCGGTGGATGTGGTCTATATGGACTTCAGCAAGGCGTTCGATAAGGTCCCCCATGCAAGACTTCTTGAGAAATTGAGAGGGCATGGGATCCAAGGGGCTGTTGCCTTGTGGATCCAGAACTGGCTTGCCTGCAGAAGGCAGAGAGTGGCTGTGGAGGGGTCTTTCTCTGCATGGAGGTCAGTGACCAGTGGAGTGCCCCAGGGATCTGTTCTGGGACCCTTGCTGTTTGTCATTTTCATAAATGACCTGGATGAGGAAGTGGAGGGATGGGTTGGTAAGTTTGCTGACGACACCAAGGTAGGTGGTGTTGTGGATAGTTTGGAGGGATGTCAGAAGTTGCAGCGAGACATAGATAGAATGCAAGACTGGGCGGAGAAGTGGCAGATGGACTTCAACCCGGATAAGTGTGTGGTGATCCATTTTGGCAGATCCAATGGGATGAAGCAGCAGTATAATATGAAGGGTACCATTCTTAGCAGTGTAGAGGATCAGAAGGACCTTGGGGTCCGGGTCCATAGAACTCTTAAATCGGCCTCGCAGGTGGAGGATGCGGTCAAGAAGGCGTACTAGCCTTCATTAATCGAGGGATTGAGTTTAGGAGTCGGGAGATAATGCTGCAGCTTTATAGGACCCTGGTTAGACCCCACTTGGAGTACTGCGCGCAGTTCTGGTCACCTCATTACAGGAAAGATGTTGAAGCCATTGAAAGGGTGCAGAGGAGATTTACAAGGATGTTGCCTGGATTGGGGGGCATGCCTTATGAGGATAGGTTGAGGGAGCTTGGTCTCTTCTCCCTGGAGAGACGAAGGATGAGAGGTGACCTGATAGAGGTTTACAAGATGTTGAGAGGTCTGGATAGGGTAGACTCTCAGAGGCTATTTCCAAGGGCTGAAATGGTTGCTACGAGAGGACACAGGTTTAAGGTGCTGGGGGGTAGGTACAGAGGAGATGTCAGGGGTAAGTTTTTCACTCAGAGGGTGGTGGGTGAGTGGAATCGGCTGACGTCGGTGGTGGTGGAGGCAAACTCGTTGGGGTCTTTTAAGAGACTTCTGGATGAGTACATGGGATTTAATGGGATTGAGGGCTATAGATAGGCCTAGAGGTGGGGATGTGATCGGCGCAACTTGTGGGCCGAAGGGCCTGTTTGTGCTGTGGCTTTCTATGTTCTATGTTCTATACTCATTGGAATTCAGAAGAATGAGGGGAGATCTTATAGAAACATATAAGATTATGAAGGGAATAGATAAGATAGAAGCAGGGAAGTTGTTTTCACTGGCGGGTGAAACTAGAACTAGGGGGCATGGCCTCAAAATAAGGGGAAGCAGATTTAGGACTGAGTTGAGGAGGAACTTCTTCACACAAAGGGTTGTGAATCTGTGGAATTCCCTGCCCAGTGAAGCAGTTGAGGCTACCTCACAATGTTTTTAAGGCAAGGATAGATACATTTTTGAACAGTAAAGGAATTAAGGGTTATGGCGGGTAAGTGGAGCTGAGTCCACAAAAAGATCAGCCATGATCTTATTGAATGACGGAGCAGGCTCGAGGGGCCAGATGGCCTACTCCTGCTCCCAGTTCTTATGTTAACACCTCCTCCACGATCATTCTCAACACCGGTGCCCCACAAGGCTGTGTTCTCAGCCTCCTACTAAACTCCTTATACACCTATGACTGTGTGGCCAAATTCCCCTCCAATTCAATTTTCAAGTTTGCTGACGACACCACTGTATTGGGTCGGGTCTCAAACAATGACGAGACAGAGTACAGGAATGAGATAGAGAATCTGGTGAACTGGTGCGGCAACAATAATCTCTCCCGCAATGTCAACAAAATGAAGGAAGTTGTCATCGACTTCAGGAAGCGTAAAGGAGAACATGCCCCTGTCTACATCAATGGGGACAAAGTAGAAAGGGTCGAGAGCTTCAAGTTTTTAGGTGTCCAGATCACTAACAACCTGTCCTGGTACCCCCATGCCGACATTATAGATAAGTAAACGCGCCAATGTCTCCACTTTTTCAGAAGACTAAGAAAATTTGGCATGTCAGCTATGACTCTCACCAACATTTACAGATGCACCATAGAAAGCATTCTTTCCGCTTGTATCCCAGCTTGGTATGACTCCTACTCTGCCCAGCACCGCAAGGAACTACAATGGGTCATGAACGTAGCCCAATCCATCAGGCAAACCAGCCTCCCATCATTGACACTGTCTACACTTCCCGCTGCCTTGGCAAAGCAGCCAGCATAATTAAGGACCCCACACACCCCGGACATTCTCTTCCGTTGGGAAAAAGATACAAAAGTCTGAGGTCACATACCAATTGACTCAAGAACAGCTTCTTCCCTGCTGCTGTCAGACTTTTGAAGGGACTTATCTTGCATTAAGTTGATCTTTCTCTACACCCTAGCTATGACTGTAACACTACATTCTGCACTCTCTCCTTTCCTTCTCTATGAACGGTATGCTTTGTATAGCACGCAAGAAACAATACTTTTCACTGTATGTTAATACATGCGACAATAATAAATCAAATCAAATCAAATCACGATTCTAATGGAATGCTGCTTAGATAAATACAATTCCCACTCATTAACAACAAAATGGAATTCTTAGTCACTCCATAAATACAACCAGGTTTTATCTTAGAATCATAGAGGTTTACAGCATGGAAACAGGCCCTTCGGCCCAACTTGTCCATTCCACCCTTTTTTTTAAAACTCCTAAGCTAATCCTAATTACCCGTATTTGGCCCATATCCCTCTATACCCATTTTACCCAGGTAACTGTCTAAATGTTGACTATCTAGCTGATCTGTGCCCCTCATTATTTTATAGACCTCTATAAGGCCATCCCTCAGCCTCCTACACTCCAGAAAAAAAAGTCCCAGTCTATCCAGACTCTCCTTATAATACAAAAAGAAGCCAGAAGTTCCGAACAGAAGAAATCATCAAAGAAGACAGAAGATTCCGGAAGATCACACAAATTTGATTGAGTTTTTTGAAGAGGGAACCAAGAAGGTAGATGAGGGCAGTGCAGTTGATGTTGTCAACATTGACTTTAGCAAGGCCTTTGACAAGGTACTGCATGGTAGGTTGTTGCATAAGGTTAAATCTCACGGGATCCAGGGTGAGGTATCTAAATGGATACAAAATTGGCTTCTTGACAGAAGCCAGAGGGTGGTTGTAGAGAATTGTTTTTCAAACTGGAGGCCTGTGACCAGCGGTGTGCCTCGGGGATCAGTGCTGGGTCCACTGTTATTTGTCATTTATATTAATGATTTGGATGAGAATATAGGAGGCATGTTTAGTAAGTTTGCAGATGACACCAAGATTGGTGGCAGAGTGGATAGTGAAGAAAGTTATCTCCAATTGCAATGAGATCTTGATCAATTGGGCCAGTGGGCTGACGAATGGCAGATGGAGTTTAATTTAGACAAATGCGAGGTAATGCATTTTGGTAGATTGAACCAGGGCAGGACTCACACAGTTAATGGTAGGGCGTTGGGGAGGGTTACAGAACAAAGAGATCTAGGGGTACATAGAACATAGAACATTACAGCGCAGTACAGGCCCTTCAGCCCTCGATGTTGCGCCGACCAGTGGAACCAATCTAAAGCCCCTCTAATCTACACTATTCCAATATCATCCATGTGTTTATCCAATAACCATTTGAATGCTCTTAATGTTGACGAGTCCACTACTGCTGCAGGCAGGGCATTCCACGCCCTTACTACTCTCTGAGTAAAGAACCTACCTCTAACATCTGTCCTATATCTCTCACCCCTCAATTTAAAGCTATGTCCCCTCGTGCTAGCCATCGCCATCCGAGGAAAAAGGTTCTCACTATCAACAGGTTCATAGCTCCTTGAAAGTGGAGTCACAGGTGGACAGAGTGGTGAAGAAGGCATTCGGCATGCTTGGCTTCATCGGTCAGAACATTGAACACAGGAGTTGGACGTCTTGCTGAAGTTGTACAAGACATTGGTTACGCCACATTTGGAATACTGTGTGCAATTCTGGTCACCCTATTATAGAAAGGATATTTATTAAACTAGAAAGAGTGCAGAAAAGATTTACTGGAATGCTACCGGGACTTGATGGATTGAGTTATAAGGAGAGGCTGGATGGACTGGGACTTTTTTCTCTGGAGCGTAGGAGGCTGAGGGGTGATCTTATAGAGGTCTATAAAATAATGAGGGGCACAGATCAGCTAGATAGTCAATATCTTTTCCCAAAGGTAGGGGAGTCTAAAACTAGAGGGCATAGGTTTAAGGTGAGAGGGGAGAGATACAAAAGTGTTCAGAGGGGCAATCTTTTCACACAGAGGGTGGTGAGTGTCTGGAACAAGCTGCCAGAGGTAGTACTAGAGGTGGGTACAATTTTGTCTTTTAAAAAGCATTTGGATAGTTACATGGGTACGATGGGTATAGAAGGATATGGGCCAAATACAGGCAATTGGGATTAGCTTAGGGGTTTAAAAGAAAATGGGCGGCATGGACAAGTTGGGCCAAAGGGCCTGTTTCCATGCTGGAAACCTCTATGACTAATAAATCTGAGTGAATTTTCCAACGAGGTGACTCAGTGTGTAGATGAGGGTAGTGCAGTTGATGTAGTCGACATGGACTTCAGTAAGGCTTTTCACAAGGTTCCATATGAGATACTTATCAAGAAGCTAAGAGCCCACGGCATCCAGGGCAATTTGGCAAATTGGATCCAAAATTGGCTTAGTGCCGGAGGCAGAGAGTGAAGGTCAAAGATTGTTTTTGTGACTGGAAGCCTGTATGCAGTGGTGTTCCGCAGGGATCAGTGCTGGGTTCCTTGCTTGTAGTGTACATTAATGATCTAGACGTGAGTGTGGGGGTGTGAATGTGGGGGTATGATCAGTAAGTTCATAGATGACACACAAATTGGTAGTGAGGAGGAAAGTCTTAGATTTCAGGATGGTATAGACGGGTTGTTCAGATGGGCAGAACAGCGGCAAATGGAATTTAACCCTGCAAAGTTTAAGGTGATTAATATTGTGAGGACTAACAACACAATGAGTGGTAGGATGCTGGGAAGTCACAGAGGATCAGAGGGACCTGGGGGTGTAGGTCCAAAGATCCCTGATGGCAGCAGGACAGGTAGATAAGGTGGTTAAGAAGGCATATGTGATACTTGCCTTTATTAGCTGAGGTATAGAATATAAGAGCAGGGGGGTTATGATGGAGCTGTGTAAAACACGGTGAGGCCACAGCTGGAGCACTGTGTGTAGTTCTGGTCACCACACTATAGGAAGGATGTGATTGCACTCGAGAGGATGCAGAGGAGCATTCACCGGGATGTTACCTGGGCTGGAGCATTTCAATCCCGACCCAGAGGCTTGTTAGGGTCCGGAAGCCGCTGCCTGAATTGATGGTTGAAGCTGATTCCACAGGAAGTTTCAAAATGATAATTGGACGTATTCTTGACAATGATGGATTTGCAGCAAATTGGAGGAAGAAATGGGATGTGAGAATGAATTGGACAGCTCCGGCAATGAGAGGGAAGGGTGATTGAGGGAAACAGAGTGAGAGGGAGAGAGAGAAAGTGAGTGGGATGAGAAACTGAGGGGGAAGAGGGATGGTCCAATAAATAGGGTGCACATGATGTTGAAACAGCAAAGTCCGTTAATCAACTACTGGGTAACCCAAATATACTTTCCAATCGGAACGTGATCGGAATCCATTGTTTCAGGGAGGAGCTGCTTTTTGCTGAGTTCAGTCAACTTATTGTCACCTATGCCAATCGATGGGCAGCACGGGCGGCACAGCCACCTCACAGCGCCAGGGACCCGGGCACAGTGACACAGCGGTTAGCACTGCTGCCTCACAGCACCAGGGACGCGGGCACGGTGACACAGCGGTTAGCACTGCTGCCTCACAGCACCAGGGACCCGGGCACGGTGGCACAGTGGTTAGCACTGCTGCCTCACAGCACCAGGGACGCGGGCACGGTGACACAGTGGGTTAGCACTGCTGCCTCACAGCGCCAGGGACCCGGGCACGGTGACACAGTGATTAGCACTGCTGCCTCACAGCGCCAGGGACCCGGGCACGGTTACACAGCGGTTAGCATTGCTGCCTCACAGCACCAGTGACCCGGGTTCGATTCCCGGCTTGGGTCACTGTCTGTGTGGAGTTTGCACATTCTCCCCGTGTCTGCGTGAGTTTCCTCCGGGTGCTCCGGTTTCCTCCCACAGTCCAAAGATGTGGGTGTTAGGTTGATTGGCCATGCTAAATGTGGGAAAGTATGAGGTTATGCACTTTGGTAAGAAGAATAGAGGTGTAGACTATTTTCTAAATGGGGAAAGGCTTCGGGAATCTGAAGCACAAAGGGACTTGGGAGTCCTGGTTCAGGACTCTCTTAAGGTTTACATTAAAGGTAAAGTTTATTTATTTATTTATTAAGCCTTACAAGTAAGGCTTACATTAACACTGCAATGAAGTTATCGTGAAATTCCCCTAGTCGCCACAGTCTGGCGCCTGTTCGGGTCGATGCACCCTAACCAGCACGTCTTTCAGACTGTGGGAGGAAACCGGAGCACCCGGAGGAAACCCACGTAGACACAGGGAAAATGTGCAAACTCCACACAGACAGTGACCCGAGCCGGGAATCAAACAGGGTCCTGGCACTGTGAAGCAGTAGTGCTAACCACTGTGCCACTGTGCCGCCCCTGTGCAGATTCAGTTGGCAGTTAGGAAGGCAAATTCATTTCTAGAGGGCAAGAATATAAGAGCAGGGATATACTGCTGAAGCTGTATAAGGCTCTGGTCAGACCCCATTTGGAATATTGTGAGCAGTTTTGGTCCCCATACCTAAGGAAGGAGATGCTGGCCTTGGAAAGGGTCCAGAGGAGGTTCACAAGAATGATTCCAGGAATGAAGGGTTTGTCATATGAGGAACGGTTGAGGACTCTGGGTCTGTACTCAATGGAGTTTAGAAGGATGAGGGGGAATCTTATTGAAACTTACAGAATACTGCGAGGCCTGGATAGAGTGGACGTGGAGAGGATGTTTCCACTAGTGAGAGAGATTAGAACCAGAGGGCACAACCTCAGAGTGAAGGGACGCTCCTTTAAAACAGAGATGAGGAAGAATTTCTTCAGCCAGAGAGTAGTGAATCTGTGGAACTCTTTGCCGCAGAAGGCTGTGGAAGCCAGGTCATTGAGTGTCTTTAGGACAGAGATAGATAGGTTCTTGATCAATAAGGGGATCGAGGGTTATGGGGAGAAGGCAGGAGAATGGGGATGAAAATCATATCAGCCATGATTGAATGTTGGAGCAGACTCGATGGGTCAAATGGCCTCCTTCTGCACTGTAGGATTCTATACCCAGTGGGGAGAAGTGATCAGCCGTGGAGGAACACTGTTCATTCCAGGAAGGGTGCAGTGAATTGTGCATTGCTCACATCAGGAGTATGGTTTATGAATCTGGTACATATCGGGTTAACATGGGACAATACTGCCCACATAGTGATGTAAAAGAGTACATGATCTCCACCAGAGTCAGTCTCACGTTGGACAGAGCTGTGTACATCAGCAAGCATGGAGGTGGCTCTGAGCTTAAATGTTTTACTGTGTACTTGTACATAGTTCCAGGAGTTAAGTATGACTACAAAGATTCTTTGCCGCAGCTTGTGTGACTCTGCCGAAAGCTTGTGTGGCTTTTGCTACCAAATAAACCTGTTGGACTTTAACCTGGTGTTGTTAAACTTCTTACTACAAAGATTTCTGCAGACATACCAAACTGTAACCAATACCTTGTAACAAGTGAATAGCACAGAGTAATTTACTCCAGAACATTTCTTGTCTGTTCAGGTCAGTAACTCACATCACCACCTGTGCCAACACCACTCATAGAATCATAGAAACCCTACAGTGCAGAAGGAGGCCATTCGGCCCATCGAGTCTGCACTGACCACAATCCCACCCAGGCCCTACCCCCACATATTTACCCGCTAATCCCTCTAACCTACGCATCTCAGGACTCTAAGGGGCAATTTTTAACCTGGCCAATCAACCTAACCCGCACATCTTTGGACTGTGGGAGGAAACCGGAGCACCCGGAGGAAACCCACGCAGACACGAGGAGAATGTGCAAACTCTACACAGACAGTGACCCGAGCCGAGAATCGAACCCGGGACCCTGGAGCTGTGAAGCAGCAGTGCTAACCACTGTGCTACCGTGCCACTCAATCTGCAGGTGAGAAAACCTCAAAGGTTTGGTTGAATTTGTTTAGTGATTTGTGTGTGTCCGGTCCATGAGCCAGAGAGGTAGCAGAGTATTGTTGAAAATCCCAGACAGACAATGAGAATCTACAAGAACAGCTGTTTTATTAAAGGGAGTTACAGATCAGCAAGAAGTCTGCAGTATTTTCTATTTTATGCAGTGATGTCAGCAGAAAGGGTTTACATTCAATGAGAACCTGCAGCAGTGATTGCTGAGTTTCAGGGAACGTGTTTTGATCATTGGTGACCAGCGGAACCTTCCCATTTGATGCTGAACTGAAAGTCACCCTCCCATCTGCCGTTAGGCTATCCAATCAGTCTGCACAGGACATGAAATCCCGGCTGATGCTCCGTGGATCTGGAGTATTTGTCCAAGAGGTGAGATCACCAACTGAATCATACTTGTAGTATTTTGTGCCGATGAACAGGTAGACACCGTTCACGTTGCAAATGGCCCCATCTACATGGGGATGTCCAATTCGGAACCCATTATCCAGAGTCCTGGGAGTCTGCTCCAGATTGATGGTCTGCACCTGATTTCCTGCAACATCAAACAGGAAAAGAAGATTACATTTCTCCAGCGCCTTTCGCAACCTCAGAACCTCACAAAGCAATTTACAGCCAATGAAGAACTTTGTGAAATAAAGTTGCTGCGGTAATGTCTGAATTGCAGCAGCTAATTTGCACACAGCAAGATCCCAGAAGCAATAATGACCATCTTGGTGTGGGCAGGACACCAATTGACCAAGTGAAACCAAAAAAAGAAAAATCTCAGCAGGTCTGGCAGCATCTGTAAGGAGAGAAAACAGTTGACGTTTCGAGTCAACCCTTTGTCAGCTTTGTATCTCCTTACAGATGCTGCCAGACCTGCTGAGATTTTCCAGCATTTTCTCTTTTGGTTTCGGATTCCAGCATCCGCAGTAATTTTGCTTTTATTAATTAGCCAAGTGATCTATCTCAGTGTATGATTGGCTGTGTGACATCCTTGGAATGTGATTGGCTGTGTGATTTGTCCTGATGTCTGATTGACTGTGTTATCTGTCCCAGCGTGTGATTGGGTGTGTGGTGTATCTCGGAGTGTGATTGGCTGTTTTGGTCCCAGCTATACACTGGATATAGTGGGGTAGATTTTTGCTCCGCCCCTCCAGCGCTCAGCACAGAGGATATTTGGCAGCAATAACAAGACAGATGAATTGACAGTTCAAATAAAGACATATGATCTGATAGCAATTACAGAGACATGGTTACAGGATGACAAAGACTGGGACCTGAATATTCAAGGGTACCTGACATTTAGGAAGGGCAGGAAGCGAGGGAAAGGTGGAGAGGTAACTCTGTTAATTAAGGATGACATTGGTACAATACAGAGAGATTTCTTTAGTTCTGGAGATTAAGTTGTGACATCTGTTTGGGAAGAGATGAGAAATAGTTAAGGTAAGAAGTCACTTTTGATAGTGACTTTTAGGCTCACTAACAGTAACCACGCTGTAGGATGAGATGTACAGGAAGGAAGAATGGGGCTTTGTGAAAAAGGTACAGCAATAATAATAGGTGATTTCAATCTACATATCGATTGGATGATTCAGATTTGCAAAGGGAGCCTGGATGATGAGTTGATAGTGTTTTCAGGACCGGTTCTTAGAGCAGTATGTCCTAAAGCCAATCAGAGCACAGATTATACTAAAGTTGGTATTGTGCAATGAGGTGGGTTGAATTAATGACCTCATGGTGAAGATGCCCCGAGGTTAGCAGTGATCACAAAATGATTGAATTTCAGTTTGAGGGAAAGAGAAGTAGATCTTAATCAAACTTAAATAAGAGCATGAAAACAGAGCAGATTTCTTAAAATTATCGTCACAAGTACTGACTTCTTTAGTCCCGAGAGTTGTGAATATTACTGCAGAACCTTAGCTAATCTGAGTTGCCTGATGATTGTGTCTTTGCTACTATACCGGCACGGTGACACAGTGGTTAGCACTGCTGCCTCACAGCACCAAGACCTGGGTTCGATTCCCGGCTTGCGTCACTGTGTGGAGTCTGCACGTGTCTGTGGGGGTTTCCCCCGGGTGCTCCGGTTTCCTCCCACAGTCCGAAAGACGTGCTGGTTGAGTGCATTGGCTGTGCTAAATTCTCCCGCAGTGTTACCCGAACAGGCGCCAGATTGTGGCGACCAGGGGATTTTCACAGTAACTTCACTGCTGTGTTAATGTAAGCCTACTTGTGACACTAATAAATACTTAACTTGAGAATGATACAGAATTAGTTCCAAGAGAACAAGTGTCTACTGAAGTTCCAAATCATAATTCTAGGGTCAAGGACAGTCAAATTCCAGAATGTCTTGTGCAACCAAAGGTGAATACACATCTTCCTGATTGACTCTCTTATTGGCTGTGTATAATGATCAATGATGCATAGCCCTGTGTCCAGAATGTTATTGATCCTGTGTATAACATTGTAGTAATTGGTTGTCATGACCACAGAAGTAAAGGGGGAGGGATGTTATATATTTAAGCAGGTTGCAGGTTGCTTTAAGAGCTGGTCACATGATTTGAGTGTGAGGTCATTAAGGTATTGCAGAGGCTGCTGCTTTCACAGAATCACAGAATACTGCAGTACAGAAGAGGCCCTTTGGCCCATCAAGTCTGTACCAATGCATGAAAGGCCCTGGCCTGCCCACCTAATCCCACTTGCCAGCACTTGGCCCATAGTCCTGAATGTTATGACGCGCCAAGTATTCATCCAGGTACTTTTTAAAGGATGTGAGGCATCCCTCCTCCACCACCCTCCCAGGCAGCACATTCCAGACCCTCACCACCCTCTGGGTAAAAAGGATTTTCCTCAAATCCCCCCTAAACCTCCCACCCCTCCCTTTTAACTTGTGTCCCCCCATAACTGACCCTTCAACTAAAGGGGAACAGCTGCTCCCTATCCACCCTGTCCGTGCCCCTCATAATCCTGAGCACCTCAATCAGGTCACCCCTCAGTCTTCTCTGCTCCAGAGAAAACAACCCAAGCCTCTCTTTATAACTTAAATGCTCCATCCCAGGCAGCATCCTGGTGAAGCTCCTCTGAACCCCCTCCAGTGCAATCAAATCCTTCCTATAATGTGGCGACCAGAACTGCACACAGTGCTCCAGCTGTGGCCTCACCAAAGTTCTATACAACTCCAACATGACCTCACCCCAATTGATAAACACGAGTGTCCCATATGCCTTTTTCACCACCCTATTAACCTGCCTTTCTGCCTTCAGAGATCTAGGAACAAACACACCAAGGTACCTTTGTTCTTCCAAACTTCCCAGTGTACTTCCTTGTCAAATTACTCCTTCCAAAGTGTATCACCTCACACTTTTCAGGCAAAATTCCATCTGCCACTTATCCGCCCATTCGACCATCTCGTCTATATCTTCCTGTAACCCAAGACTCTCAACCTCACTGTTAACCACCCAGCCAATCATTGTGTCATCAGCAAACTTACTGATCCTACCCCCCACATAGTCATCAATGTCATTTATATAAATGATGAACAATAGGGGGTGCAGCACGGACCCCTGTGATACGCCACTGGTCACTGGCCTCCAGTCACTAATGCAGCCATTTGTCATCTCCTAAGATAGATCTCCTAAGCCAATTATGAATCCACCTCATCAGATCACCCTGTATCCGATATGCATTTACTTTCTTAATAAGTCTCCCGTGTGGGACTTTGTCAAAGGCTTTGCTGGAATCCATGTAAACTGCATCAATTGCATCTACACACTTGGATACACGCTCAAAAAATTCAATCAAACTTGCTAGGGATGACCTCCCTCTGACAAAACCACGCTGACTATCCCTGATCCAACCTTGCTGCTCCAAATGGAGAGATTCTCTCCTTCAGAATCTTCTCCAGTAGTTCCCCAACCACACATGTGAGAGTCACTGGTCTGTAGTTCCCTGGCTTGCCTCTGTTTGTCCTGAGCACTGGCAGCAGCTCCTTCACTAAACCCTGCAGTTGTTAGTTTGAATCAATGTGTGCAGACAACAGCCTTTTCCTTTTGTTAAGTCTCACAATCCCTAATGTAGTTAGGACATTAGACCCTCTGACAGTGCGGCACTCCCTCAGTACTGACCCTCTGACAGTGCGGCACTCCCTCAGTACTGACCCTCTGACAGTGCGGCACTCCCTCAGTACTGACCCTCTGACAGTGCGGCACTCCCTCAGCACTGACCCTCTGACAGTGCGGCACTCCCTCAGCACTGACCCTCTGACAGTGCGGCACTCCCTCAGTACTGACCCTCTGACAGTGCGGCACTCCCTCAGTACTGACCCTTTGACAATGCGGCACTCCCTCAGCACTGACCCTCTGACAGTGCAGCACTCCCTCAGCACTGACCCTCTGACAGTGCGGCACTCCCTCAGCACTGACCCTCTGACAGTGCGGCACTCCCTCAGCACTGACCCTCTGACAGTGCGGCACTCCCTCAGTACTGACCCTCTGACAGTGCGGCACTCCCTCAGTACTGACCCTTTGACAATGCGGCACTCCCTCAGCACTGACCCTCTGACAGTGCAGCACTCTCTCAGTTGAGCTTCTTGAGTGTTGTTGGAGCTGCTTTCAAATGGAAATTATTCCATCACACTGCTGACATGTACTTTGTAGATGTTGGACAGGCTCTGGAGAGTCAGCAGGTGAGTTACCTGTTTAGTTATCTCCTTAACTTGCTTCCCATCCCATCCACTGACTCTGTCTACACTTCCTGCTGCCTCGGCAAAGCAGCCAGCATAATCAAGGACCCCACACACCCCGGACATTCTCTCTTCCACCTTCTTCCGTCGGGAAAAAGATACAAAAGTCTGAGGTCACGTACCAACCAACTCAAGAACAGCTTCTTCCCTGCTGCTGTCAGACTTTTGAATGGACCGACTTTGCATTAAGTTGATCTTTCTCTACACCCTAGCTATGACTGTAACACTACATTCTGCACTCTCTCCTTTCCTTCTCTATGAACGGTATGTTTTGTCTGTATAGCGCACAAGAAACAATACTTTTCACTGTATGTTAATCCTTGTCACAATAATAAATCAAATCAAATCCTGAAATATTCCTTCTGAATTCCCACTAGGCCCCCACATGAACATTAGCAATTGTCTTACCCAAGATGACGTAAAGCTTGGAAGTTCCTGGGCAAATAAATGTTGCACTGACGTCTGCACTGTGGATTCCCAGCTCTTCTCTGACAGGTTTTGGGTATCCTTCAATCAGCGTGTACTGTGCATCCGCTTTGTATATGAATAGCTGTGGTCCCTGAAAGTTAAACAAGCATTCTAATAGGCTCATATCTTAGGTTAGTTTTAAATCATTTCCATTTGACTTTACAGCACCCCCTCTACTAATATTTCTAGGGAATTAGTGATGGTTCCTTATTATTTCAGTGAGAAACAGAAATAGGGGCGGCACGGTGGCACAGTGGTTAGCACTGCTGCCTCACAGTGCCAGGGACCCGGGTTCGATTCCCGGCTTGGGTCACTGTCTGTGTGGAGTCTGCACGTTCTCCCTGTGTCTGCGTGGGTTTCCTCCGGTTGATTGGCAGTGATAAATTGCCCCTTAGTGTCAGGGGGATTAGCTAGGGTAAATGCATGGGGTTATGGGGATAGGACCTGGGTTGGACTGTGGTCGGTGCAGACTCGATGGACCGAATGGCCTCCTTTTGCACTGTCGGGATTCTATGATTCACAGAGAGGGTTGATGAGGGTAAATCTGTTGATGTGGTGTATATGGATTTCCAAAAGGCATTCGATACAGTGCCACACAATAGACTTGTGAGAAAAGTTATAGTTCAAGGAGTAAAAGAGACAGCAGCAACATGGATACCGATTGGCTGGGTGACAGGAAACAGAGAGTATTGGTGAATGTTTTTTTTCAGACTGGTTTACAATAGAGTTCCACAGGGATCCGAGTTGCGGCCCCTGCTTTTCTTGACACTTATTAATGGCCTCGGTAAACAGAGTAGTATTTCAAATTGTGCGGATGATTTGAAACTCGGAATCAATGTGAACTGCGAGGGGGATAGTGTAGAACGTCACATGGACAAGTTAGTGGAGTGGGCAGACAAGCAGCAGATGACATTTAATGCAAAGAAATGTGAAGTGATTCATAATGATCAGAAGAACAGTGAGAGACAATATCAAATAAATTATTGTAAAGAGGGTGGTGAGCAGAGGGAATTGTCAGAAACTCACCCACACAGAATCATACAGCACAGAAAAGGCCCTTCAGCCCATCGAGTCTGCACTCACTGACAATAACTACCACTGAAGTCGCACTAATCCCTTTTCCAGCACTTGTCCCATATCCTTGAATATTATGATATTTCAAGTGCTCATTTAAATATTTTTTGAAGGTTGTAAGGTTTCCAGCCTCCACTACCTTCCCAGGCAGCGCATTCCAGATTCTCACCCCCCTCTGAGTGGAAAGATGTTTTCTCAAATCCCCTCTGAATCTCCTGCCCCTCACCCCAAAACTCTGCCCCCTCGTGTTTGGCCCTCAACCAAGGGGAACAGCTGCTTGCCACTCACCCTGTCCATTCCCCTCATAATCTTATTCACCCCAACCATGTCCCCCCTCAGTCTTCTCTGCTCTAGAGAAAACAATCCAAGCCTATCCAGTCTCTCCTTATAGCTCAAATGCTCCCTCCCAGGCAGCATCCTGGTGAATCTCCTCTGCACCCCCTCTAGTGCAATCACATCCTTCCTATAGTGAGGTAACAGAACTGCACACAGTACTCCATCTGGGTGGCACAGTGGTTAGCACTGCTGCTTCACAGCGCCAGGGACCCAGGTTCAATTCCGGCCTTGGGTGACTGTGTGGAGTTTGCACATTCTCTCCGTGTCTGTGTGGGTTTCCTCCGGGTGCTCCGGTTTCCTCCCACAGTCCAAAGATGAATGGGTTAGGTGGATTGGCTATGCTAAATTGCTCCTTGGTGTCAGGGGGATTAGCAGGGTAAATACGTTGGTTTATGGGGATAGGGCCTGGATGAGATTGTTATCAGTGCAGGCTTGATGGGCCGAATGGCCTCCTGCACTGTCAGGATTCTATGTTCTGTACAACTCCAACATAACCTCCTTGCTCTTATACACTATGCCACGACTGATACTAGCAAGTGTTTCATACGCCTTCTTAACTATCCTATTCACCCGCTCTGCTGCCTTCAGGGATCTGTAAATAATTACCCCGAGATCCATCTGTCCCTCTGAACTTCCCAGTGTCCTGCCACTCATTAAATACTCCCTTGTCTTGTTGCTTCTTCCAATGTTCATCCCCTCGCACTGATCAGGGTGAAATACCATTTCCCACAGCTCTGCCCATCCAATCAATCCATCGATATCATCCTGTAACCCACAACCTTCTTCTTCACTATTCACCACCCGATCGATCTTGGTGTCATCAAACTTACTTAACATTCCCCCCACATTATCATCTGTACCATTTATGTATATAACAAACAATAAGAGTTCCAGTGCTGAACCTTGCGTTGCGCCACTGGCCACTGGACATTGGGCTCCAATCACTCAAACAGCCTTCTACCAACACCCTTTGTGTCATAAGAACTAGGAGCAGGAGTAGGCCATTCGGCCCCTCGAGCCTGCCCCGCCATTCAATAAGATCATGGCTGATCTTTTTGTGGACTCAGCTCCACTTGAAGGACAAAATTCCATTTGCCTTCTTAATTACCTGCTGCACCTGCAAACCAACTCCTTGAGATTCCTGCACAAGGACACCCAGGTCCCTCTGCACAGCAGCATGCTGCAATTTTTTAAATAATTTAAATAATCGTCCATTTTGCTGTTATTCCGACCAAAATGGATGACCTCACATTTACCAACATTGTACTCCATCTGTCAGACCCTCGCCCACTCACTTAGATTATCGATATCCCTTTGCAGACTTTCAGCGTCCTCTGCACACTTTGCTCTTCCACCCATCTTAGTGTCATCTGCGAATTTTGACACACTACACTTGGTTCCCAACTCCAAATCATCTATGTAAATCGTAAACAATTGCGGTCCCAACACTGATCCCTGAGGCACACCACTAGTCACTGATCGCCAACCAGAAAAACACCCATTTACCCCCACTCTTTGCTTTCTGTTCGTTATCCAATCCTCTATCCATGCTAATACATTACCCGTAACACCGTGTACCTTTATCTTACGTAGCAGTCTTTGGTGCGGCACCTTGTCAAATGACTTCTGGAAATCCAGATACACCACATCCACAGGTTCCCCATTGTCCACTGCACATGTAATGTCCTATTACTGAACCAGTTTCTGATTCATCTCACCAAGTTTCCTTGAATTCCAAGTGCTTTAACTTTCTCAATTAATCTCCCATGTGGGACCTTGTCAAAAGCTTTGCTAAAATCTATATAAGCTACATCGATTGCACTTCCCACATCCACACACTTCATTTTTTTGAAAAATTCTATCAGGTTTGTTAAAGTTCTATCAAGTTTGACAAAGCCATGCTGACTAGCCCCAGTTAACCCAGGCCTTTCCAGGTGCAGATTAAATCTCTCTTTCTGAATTTTCTCCAATAATTTCCCTACCGCAGGCTCTCAGGTCTGCAGATAGACACACACACACACACACACACACAGACACACAGACTGAGGGACAGGCAGAAACACACGGACTGAGGGACAGGCAGAAACACACAGACTGAGGGACAGGCAGAAACACACAGACTGAGGGACAGGCAGAAACACACAGACTGAGGGACAGGCAGAAACACACAGACTGAGGGACAGGCAGAAACACACAGACTGAGCACTGCAGGTGTCAAACACTGGAAATTTGTGAAGCTGCAGTCGGGCACACCTGGATAAAATACATCTTCTTGTCCCAGGTGAAAACACCATCGATTTTCCCGTGTAGAGAGGACCAGCTGGAATTTGTTGACCATGGATGCCAGCCATCTCGACCCGAGTCCAGGCGAAAAAACAAGTTATCTGGAAAACCGCCAAAAAGACAAGTTTAATTCAGAAACAGCCAGGATAGAATGTTGCTGAGAATCTTGGCACATCGTGACTATTACTCCCATTGAGCCCAGCGCTGTGGGAAGATTTCTCCCCCTCACTGAAATATCCCTGTCGGACCCTGGTCTCCTCACCAATGTTACTGAAAGCAGGGGCTCTGCTGGCAGAGTCGGGTCCCCTGTCCTCTTCTGTATCTTTCAAGTGCCCATTCTTCAGGTTTTTTATTCTTTCATGAGATGTGGGTGTCACTGGCTGAGCGAGCATTTGTTACCTATCCCTGATTGCCCTGAGCTGAGTGGTGTGATAAACCACTGTTAGCTTATTGCCTGTGTGTGTGTGACATGACTGGACACATCCCTGCCGGCCCTGCCCGGGACTCCTCCCCCCCTGGTCCAGGTATAAAGGCGACTGCTCCCCACCCCCTGCCTCAGTCTCTGGACCAGTTCATCGGCATGGGTGTGCTCCAAGTCTTTTGCTAATAAAAGCCTATTTGTTCTTGCATTCAAACTAGTCTTTGCTCGATTGATGGTACACCAAGTGGCTTGCTGGACCATTGTCACTGAATATATATATCCCTCAGTGAGTGGGGACGCTGTCCCTCAGTGAGTGGGGACTCTGTCCCTCAGTGAGTGGGGACTCTGTCCCTCAGTGAGCGGGAACACTGTCCCTCAGTGAGTGGGGACTCTGTCCCTCAGTGAGTGCGGACTCTGTCCCTCAGTGAGCGGGAACACTGTCCCTCAGTGAGTGGGGACGCTGTCCCTCAGTGAGTGCGGACTCTGTCCCTCAGTGAGCGGGAACACTGTCCCTCAGTGAGTGGGGACTCTGTCCCTCAGTGAGTGGGGACTCTGTCCCTCAGTGAGTGGGGACTCTGTCCCTCAGTGAGTGCGGACTCTGTCCCTCAGTGAGTGCGGACTCTGTCCCTCAGTGAGTGGGGACGCTGCCCCTCAGTGAGTGGGGACGCTGCCCCTCAGTGAGTGCGGACTCTGTCCCTCAGTGAGTGGGGACTCTGTCCCTCAGTGAGCGGGAACACTGTCCCTCAGTGAGTGGGGACTCTGTCCCTCAGTGAGTGGGGACGCTGTCCCTCAGTGAGTGGGGACGCTGTCCCTCAGTGAGTGCGGACTCTGTCCCTCAGTGAGCGGGAACACTGTCCCTCAGTGAGTGGGGACTCTGTCCCTCAGTGAGCGGGAACACTGTCCCTCAGTGAGCGGGAACACTGTCCCTCAGTGAGTGGGGACTCTGTCCCTCAGTGAGCGGGAACACTGTCCCTCAGTGAGTGGGGACTCTGTCCCTCAGCGAGTGGGGACTCTGTCCCTCAGTGAGCGGGAACACTGTCCCTCAGTGTGTTGCTTACCTCGGAACGCATACATCCTTCCTAACTGATCCTCACTGAATTCGTCAAATGATCGGTTGCTGCATCGGTTGTAGATTGAATCAGCTGATGTTTTGTTCCTTTTTCCATGCCCTGTTCAATAGAAAGATCTGTTAAGATCCCACCCTCTGAGTTAATATCATCGAGTCAGAGGTTTACAGCATGGAAACAGGCCCTTCGGCCCAACTTGTCCATGCTTCCCAGTTTTTACCACCAAGCTAATCCCAATTGCTTGCGTTTGGCCCATATCCCTCTATATCCATCGTACCCATGTAACTATCTAAATACTTCTAAAAGACTACATTGTACCCGCCTCTACTACTACCTCTGGCAGGTTGTTCCAGACACTCACCACCCCCTGTGTGAAAAAATTGCCCCTCTGGGCCCTTTTGTATCTCTCCCCTCTCACCTTAAAGCTATGCCCTCTAGTTTTAGACTCCCCTACCTTTAGGAAAAGATATCGACTATTTAGCTGATCTATGCCCCTCATTATTTTATAAACCTCTATAAGGTCACCACTCAGCCTTCTACGCTCCAGAGAAAAAAGTCCCAGTCTATCCAGCCTCTCCTTATAACTCAAACCATCAAGTCCCGATAGCATCCTCGTAAATCTTTTCTGCACTCTTTCTAGTTTAATAATATCCTTTCTATAATAGGCTGACCAGAACTGTACACAATATTCTAAGTGTGGCCTTACCAATGTCTTGTCCAACTTCAACAAGACGTCCCAACTCTTGTATTCAATGTTCTGACCAATGAAACCAAACATACCGAATGCCTTCTTCACCACTCTGTCCACCTGTGACTCCACTTTCAAGGAGTTATGAACATGTACCTCGAGATCTCATTGTTCTGTATCTCTCCCCAACATCCTACCATTAACTGAGTAAGACCTGCCCTGGTTCAATCGACCAAAATGCATCACCTCGCATTTATCTAAATGAAACTCCATCTGCCATTCGTCAGCCCACTGGCCCAATTGATCAAAATCCCATTGCAATCCGAGATAACCTTCTTCACTGTCCACTATGCCACCAATCTTGGTGTCATAGAACATAGAACATAGAAAAACTACAGCACAAACAGGCCCTTCGGTCCACAAGTTGTGCCGAACACATCCCTACCTTCTAGACCTACCTATAACCCTCCATCCTATTAAGCTCCATGTACTCATCCAGGAGTTTCTTAAAAGACCCTATTGAGTTCGCCTCCACCACCACTGACGGCAGCCGATTCCACTCGCCCACCACCCTCTGTGTGAAAAACTTACCCCTAACATCTCCCCTGTACCTACCCCCCAGCACCCTAAACCTGTGTCCTCTCGTAGCTGACATTTCCACCCCGGGAAAAAGCCTCTGAGAGTCCACCCGATCTATGCCTCTCAACATCTTATATACCTCTATTAGGTCTCCTCTCATTCTATGTCTCTCCAAGGAGAAAAGACCGAGCTCCCTCAGCCTATCCTCATAAGGCATGCCACTCAATCCAGGCAACATCCTTGTAAATCTCCTCTGCACCCTTTCAATCTTTTCCACATCCTTCCTTTAGTGAGGCGACCAGAACTGAGCACAGTACTCCAAGTGGGGTCTGACGAGGGTCTTATATAGCTGCATCATTATCCCCGGACTCCTAAACTCAATCCCTCGATTGATAAAGGCCAGCACACCATACGCTTTTTTAACCACCTCCTCCACCTGCGGGGCCGATTTTAGAGTCCCATGGACCCAGACCCCAAGGTCCTTCTGATCCTCTACAGTACTAAGAGTCTTTCCCTTTATATTGTACTCCTTCATCCCATTGGACCTACCAAAATGGACCACGACGCATTTATCTGTGTTGAAGTCCATCTGCCACTTGTCCGCCCAGTCTTGCATCCTATCTATGTCCCTCTGTAACTTCTGACATCCCTCCAGACTATCCACAACCCCACCAACCTTCGTGTCGTCGGCAAACTTACCAACCCATCCCTCCACTTCCTCATCCAGGTCATTTATGAAAATGACAAACAGCAAGGGTCCCAGAACAGATCCCTGGGGCACACCACTGGTGACCGACCTCCATTTAGAAAAAGACCCATCTATACCCACTCTCTGCCTCCTTTGAGCAAGCCAGTTCTGGATCCACCAGGCAGCAGACCCTTGGATCCCATGCCCTCTCACTTTTTCTAGAAGCCTTGCATGGGGGACCTTATCGAACGCCTTGCTAAAATCCATATAAACCACATCTACCGCCTTCCCTACATCAATGTGAAGAACTCCACCAGGCTCGTAAGGCACGATCTGCCCTTGACAAAGCCATGCTGAGTATTCTTGAGCATACTAAACCTCTCTAAATGCTCATATATCCTGTCCCTCAGGATCTTCTCCATTAGTTTACCAACCACTGAGGTTAGACTCACCGGTCGGTAATTACCTGGGCTATCCCTAGTCCCCTTCTTGCAAACTTACTAACCACCGGTCGGTAATTACCTGGGCTATCCCTATTCCCCTTCTGCAAACTTACTAACCATGCCTCCTATATCCTCATCCAAATCATTAATATAAATGACAAATAACAGTGGACCTAGCACTAATCCCTGAGGGCACACCGCTGGTCACAGGCCTCCAGTTTGAAAAACAACCCTCTATAACCAGCCTCTCTCTGGCTTCTGCCATCAAACCAATTTGTATCCACTTAGCTACCTCACTCTGGATCCCGTGAGACTTAAACTTATGCAACAACCTACCATGTGGTATCTTGTCAAAGGCCTTGCTAAAGTCCGTGTAGACAACATCAACTGCACTGCCCTCATCTACCTTCTTGGTTACCCCTTCAAAAAACTCAAATCAAATTTGTGAGACTTGATTTTCCACTCACTCATATCTGGCCCAATTTTTTTCTGCCTTTTCAACAGCAACAATAACAATCTCTCACCTCGGCCTTCACATCTCATGAAGTAATCCCGTGCATCCTTTGGATAGCCTGGATAAACTTGACCAGTTTTGGGATTGAAGCGAGTGAAATTTGTCCCTTGGAAGCAGTAATGTCTCTCCAGCCATCTTAGGGATGATGTGCAGGAATGAACTCCAGGCCATTTCCTTTCCTTCACCGTCCTGCTGTCGAGATTTAGCGCGTACACAGTTTCTCCTGCACAGGGAGTCACAGAGTTTATCTTTCTTTTACGACTCATACCCAAAAAGCTTACAAATGTTGTGCCTTTGTTTAAAAAGGGCTGCAGGGAAAAGCTTGGGAACTACAGGCCGGTGAGCTTCACATCTGTGGTGGGTAAGTTGTTGGAAGGTATTTTGAGAGGCAGGATCTACCGGCATTTAGAGATGCAAGGGCAGGTGACAGAAGTGTTAGTGAGGGATCACTTTGGGACCAGTGACCATAATTCCATTAGTTTAAAGATAGCTATGGAGAATGATAGGTCTGACCCAAAAGTTAAAATTCTAAATTGGGGCAAGGCCAATTTTGACGGTATCAGGCAGGAACTTTCAAAAGTTAATTGAGGGAGTCCGTGGGAAGGCGAAGGGACGTCTGGTAAGTGGGAGGCTTTCAAAAGTGTGTTAATCAGGGTTCAGGGTAAGCACATTCCTCTTAGAGTGAAGGGCAAGGCTGGTAGAAGTAGGGAACCGTGGATGACTCGGGATATTGAAGTCCTGGTCAAGAAAAAGAAGGAGGCACATGACATGCATAGGCAGCTGGGATCAAGTGAATCCCTTGAAGAGTATAGAGGGTGTAGGAGTAGAGTTAAGAGAGAAATCAGGAGGGCAAAAAGGGGACACGAGATTGTTTTGGCAGATAAGGCAAAGGAGAATCCAAAGAGCTTCTACAAATACATAAAGGGCAAAAGAGTAACAAGGGAGAGAGTAGGGCCACTTAAGGATCAACAAGATCATCTATGTATGGATCCACAAGAGATGGGTGAGATCCTAAATTAATATTTAGAAACATAGAAACATAGAAAAACAACAGCACAAAACAGGCCCTTCGGCCCCACAAGTTGTGCCGAACATATCCCTACCTTTTAGGCCTACCTATAACCCTCCATCCTATTAAGTCATCAGTATTTCTCATCAGTATTTACTGTTGAGAAAAGCATGGATGTTAGGGAACTTGGGGAAATAAATAGTGATGTCTTGAGGAGTGTAAATATTACAGAGAAGGAGGTGCTGGAAGTCTTAAAGCGCATCAAGGTAGATAAATCCCCGGGACCTGATGAAGTGTATCCCAGGACATTGTGGGAGGCTAGGGAGGAAATTGCGGGTCCCCTAGCAGAGATATTTGAATCATCGATAGTCACAGGTGAGGTGCCTGAAGATTGGAGAGTGGCAAATGTAGCGCCTTTGTTTAAAAAGGGCTGCAGGGAAAAGCCTGGGAACTACAGGCCAGTGAGCCTCACATTTGTGGTCGGTAGGTTGTTGGAAGGTATTTTGAGAGACAGGATCTACAGGCATTTAAAGATGCAAGGACTGATTAGGGACAGTCAGCATGGCTTTGTGAGTGGAAAATCATGTCTCACAAATTTGATTGAGTTTTTTGAAGGGGTAACCAAGAAGGTAGATGAGGGCAGTGCAGTTGATGTTGTCCACATGGACTTTAGCAAGGCCTTTGACAAGGTACCACACGGTAGGTTGTTGCATAAGGTTAAATCTCACAGAATCCAGGGTGAGGTATCTGAATGGATACAAAATTGGCTTCTTGACAGAAGCCAGAGGGTGATTGTAGAGGGTTGTTTTTTCAAACTGGAGGCCTGTGACCAGCGGTGTGCCTCAGGGATCAGTGCTGGGCCCACTGTTATTTTTCATTTATATTAATGATTTGGATGAGAATATAGGAGGCATGGTTAGTAAGTTTGCAGATGACACCAAGATTGGTGGCATGGTGGACAGTGAGGAAGGTTATCTCCAATTGCAGCGGGATCTTGATCAGTTGGGCCAGTGGGCTGACGAATGGCAGATGGAGTTTAATTTAGACAAATGTGATGTAATGCACTTTCCTAGATTGAACCAGGGCAGGACTTACTCAGTTAATGGTAGGGCATTGGGGAGAGTTACAGAACAAAGAGATCTAGGGGTACATGTTCATAGCTCCTTGAAAGTGGAGTCACAGGTGGACAGAGTGGTGAAGAAGACATTCAGCATGCTTGGTTTCATTGGTCAGAACATTGAATACAAGAGTTGGGACGTCTTGTTGAAGTTGTACAAGATATTGGTAAGACCACACTTGGAATACTGTGTACAGTTCTGGTCACCCTATTATAGAAAGGATACTATTAAACTAGAAAGAGTGAAGAAGAGATTTACTAGGATGCTACCAGGACTTGATGGTTTGAGTTATAAGGAGAGGCTGGATAGACTGGGACTTTTTTCTCTGGAGCGTAGAAGGCTGAGGGGTGACCTTATAGAGGTCTATAAAATAATGAGGGGCACCGATCAGCTAGATAGTCAATATCTTTTCCCACAGGTAGGGGAGTCTAAAACTAGAGGGCATAGGTTTAAGGTGAGAGGGGAGAGATACAAAAGTTTTCAGAGTGGAATTTTTTCACACAGAGGGTGGTGAGTGTCTGGAACAAGCTGCCAGAGGTAGTCATAGAAGCGGGTACAATGTTGTCTTTTAAAAAGCATTTAAACAGTTACATGGGTAAGATGGGTATAGAGGGATTTGGGCCAAATGTGGGCAAATGGGACCAGCTTCAGGGTTTAAAAAAAATGGGCAGCATGACAAGTTGGGTTGAAGGGCCTGTTTCGATGCTGTAAACCTCTTTGACTCTATGACTATGACTCAGGACCTTAGCATTTCAAGATGTGGAAACACCTTGAATGAGACACAGTAGTGTGAGGGTTAAGGTTAGGGGTTAGCGGAGCATTTAGAAAGCAGTGGCAGGATCAGACAGAGTCAGCATGGATTTATGAAGGGGAAATCATGCTTGACAAATCTGTTGGAATTGTTTGAAGATGTAACTAGTAGAGTTGACAAGGGGGAACCAGTCGATGTGGTATATTTGCACTTTCAGAAAGTGTTTGACAAAGTCCTGCATAAGAGATTATTGTGCAAGGTAAAAGCGTATGGGATTGGGGGAAGTGTATTGGGATGGATAGAAAACTGATTGGCAGAGAGGAAACAAAGAGTAGGAATTAATGGGTCCTTTTCAAATTGGCAGGCAGTAACTAGTGGGGTGCCACAGAGATCGGTGCTGGGACCCCAGCTATTCACAATATATATTAATGATTTGGATGAGGGAACAAAATGTAACATAGAACATAGAACATAGAACAGTACAGCACAGAACAGGCCCTTCGGCCCACGATGTTGTGCCGACCTTCATCTGAAACCAAGATCAAGCTATCCCACTCCCTACCATCCTGGTGTGCTCCATGTGCCTATCCAATAACCGCTTAAATGTTCCTAAAGTGTCTGACTCCACTATCACTGCAGGCAGTCCATTCCACACCCCAACCACTCTCTGCGTGAAGAACCTACCTCTGATATCCTTCCTATATCTCCCACCATGAACCCTATAGTTATGCCCCCTTGTAATAGCTCCATCCACCCGAGGAAATAGTCTTTGAACGTTCACTCGATCTATCCCCTTCATCATTTTATAAACCTCTATTAAGTCTCCCCTCAATCTCCTCCGCTCCAGAGAGAACAGCCCCAGCTCCCTCAACCTTTCCTCATAAGACCGACACTCCAAACCAGGCAGCATCCTGGTAAATCTCCTCTGCACTCTCTCCAGCGCTTCCACATCCTTCTTATAGTGAGGTGACCAGAACTGCACGCAATATTCCAAATGCGGTCTCACCAAGGTCCTGTACAGTTGCAGCATAACCCCACGGCTCTTAAACTCCAACCCCCTGTTAATAAAAGCTAACACACTATATGCCTTCTTCACAGCTCTATCCACTTGACTGGCAACCTTTAGAGATCTGTGGATATGGACCCCAAGATCTCTCTGTTCCTCCACAGTCTTCAGAACCCTACCTTTGACCCTGTAATCCACATTTAAATTAGTCCTACCAAAATGAATCACCTCACATTTATCAGGGTTAAACTCCCTTTGCCATTTTTCAGCCCAGCTTTGCATCCTATCTATGTCTCTTTGCAGCCTACAACAGCCCTCCACCTCATCCACTACTCCACCAATCTTGGTGTCATCAGCAAATTTACTGATCCACCCTTCAGCCCCCTCCTCTAAGTCATTAATAAAAATCACAAAGAGCAGAGGACCAAGCACCGATCCCTGCGGCACTCCGCTAGCAACCTGCCTCCAGTCCGAAAATTTTCCATCCACCACCACCCTCTGTCTTCGATCAGACAGCCAGTTACCTATCCAATCGGCCAACTTTCCCTCTATCCCACACCTCCTTACTTTCATCATAAGCCGACCATGGGGGACCTTATCAAACGCCTTACTAAAATCCATGTATATGACATCAACCGCCCTACCTTCATCAACACACCTAGTTACCTCCTCAAAAAATTCTATCAAATTTGTGAGGCACGATTTGCCCTTCACAAATCCGTGCTGACTATCCCGGATTAATCCGCATCTTTCTAAATGGTCGTAAATCCCATCCCTAAGGACCTTTTCCATCAATTTACCAACCACCGAAGTCAGACTAACCGGTCTATAATTACCAGGGTCATTTCTATTCCCTTTCTTAAACAGAGGAACAACATTTGCCACTCTCCAGTCCTCTGGCACCATCCCCGTGGACAGCGAGGACCCAAAGATCAAAGCCAAAGGCTCTGCAATCTCATCCCTCGCCTCCCAAAGAATCCTAGGATACATTTCATCAGGCCCAGGGGACTTATCGACCTTCAGTTTATTCAAAACTGCCAATACATCCTCCCTCCGAACATCTATTTCCTCCAGCCTATTAGCCTGTAACACCTTCTCTTCCTCAAAAACATGGCCCCTCTCCTTGGTGAACATTGAAGAAAAGTATTCATTCATCACCTCGCCTATCTCTACTGATTCCATACACAAGTTCCCACCACTGTCCTTGACCGGCCCTAACCTCACCCTGGTCATTCTTTTATTCCTCACATAAGAGTAAAAAGCCTTGGGGTTTTCCTTGATCCGACCCGCCAAGGACTTCTCATGTCCCCTCCTAGCTCTCCTCAGCCCCTTTTTCAGCTCGTTCCTTGCTAACTTGTAACCCTCAATCGAGCCATCTGAACCTTGTTTCCTCATCCCTACATAAGCTTCCCTCTTCCTTTTCACAAGACATTCCACCTCTTTTGTGAACCACGGTTCCCTCACTCGGCCATTTCCTCCCTGCCTGACAGGGACATACCTATCAAGGACACCCAGTATTTGTTCCTTGAAAAAGTTCCACTTTTCATCAGTGCCTTTCCCTGACAGTTTCTGTTCCCATCTTATGCCCCCTAATTCTTGCCTAATTGCATCATAATTACCTCTCCCCCAATTGTAAGCCTTGCCCTGCCGTCCGGCCCTATCCCTCTCCATTGCAATAACAAAAGACACCGAATTGTGGTCACTATCTCCAAAGTTCTCTCCCACAACCAAATCTAACACTTGGCCCGGTTCATTTCCCAGTACCAAATCCAATGTGGCCTCACCCCTTGTCGGCCTATCCACATATTGTGTCAGGAAACCCTTCTGCACACACTGCACAAAAAGTGCCCCATCCAAACTATTTGACCTACAAAGGTTCCAATCAATATTTGGAAAGTTAAAGTCCCCCATGACAACTACCCTGTGACCCCCACACGTATCCATAATCTGCTTAGCAATTTCTTCCTCCACATCTCTATTACTATTTGGGGGCCTATAGTAAACTCCTAGCAACGTGACCGCTCCTTTCCTGTTTCTAACTGCAGCCCATATTACCTCAGTGTGCATATCCCCCTCAAAGTGCTTTTCCGCAGCCGTTAAACTATCCTTGATTAACAATGCTACTCCTCCACCTCTTTTACCAGCTTCCCTACACTTACTGAAACATCTATACCCCGGAACGTCCAACAACCATTCCTGTCCTTGTTCTACCCACGTCTCCGTAATGGCCACAACATCGTAGTCCCAAGTAGCAATCCACGCCCCAAGTTCATCCACCTTGTTCCGGATGCTCCTTGCATTGAAGTAGACACACTTCAACCCATCTTCCTGTCTACCGGTACCCACCCTTGACCTTGATACCTTCCCCAATATCTCACCACCCTCAACACTGACTTCCGGACTACAACTCCTTTTCCCACTCCCCTGACAAATTAGTTTAAATCCCCCTGAAGAGCCGTAGCAAATTTCCCTCCCAGGATATTGGTGCCCCTCTGGTTCAGGTGCACCCCGTCCTGTTTGTAGAGGTCCCACCTTCCCCAGAACGTGTTCCAATTATCCACGTATCTGAAACCCTCCCTCCTGCACCATCCCTGCAACCACATGTTTAAGTGCACTCTCTCCCTGTTCCTCAACTCGCTATCACGTGGCACCGGTAGCGTACCAGAGATGACCACATGTTTTGTCTTTGCTCTCAGCTTCCAGCCCAGCTCCCGAAATTCCTGTTTTAAATCCCCGTCCCTTCTCTTACCTATGTCGTTGGTACCAATGTGTACCACGACTTGTGACTGTTTCCCCTCCCCCTTAAGAATCCGGAAAACACGGTCCGAGACGTCACGGACCCTGGCATCCGGTAGGCAACACACCATCCTCGAGTCTCTTTTGCTGCCACAGAACCTCCTATCTATCCCTCTAACTAACGAGTCCCCAATAACTATTGCCCTCCTGCTCTCCTCCTTACCCTCCTGAGCCACAGGGACGGACTCAGTGCCGGAGATCCTCTCACTGCGGCTCACCACTGGTATGTCGTCCCCCTCAACCGTATCCAAAGCGGAATACTTATTGCTAAGGGGAACGACCACAGGGGATCCCTGCACCGACTGCTTCTTCCCAGCCCCTCTCACCGTCACCCATCTATTTTCATTCCGCGGAGTAACTGTATCCCTGAAGCTTCTGTCTATGGCCATCTCTGCATCCCTAATGATCCTAAGTTCCTCCAACTCCAGCTCCAGTTCCCTTACACGGTTTTGGAGGAGCTGCAGATGGATGCACTTCTCACAGGTATAATCAGCAGGGACCCTGATTATGTCCCTCACCTCGAACATAGTGCAAGAGGAACATTGCACTGCCTGCACACCCATCCCCTCTAGATACCTTGCCAGTACCAGGTAGAAACAGCAAAAAATGAATTAACTCACCCCTGCTGCCCAAGCCCTGTGAGCCAAAGCCCTACAGCTTTCACTCTGCCTCCTGCTCACTCTGCTGCCCGCTAACGACGCTGCCCGCTCAAAAGTGCGGCCTACTTTTAAACCCTCCAAAAACCTTCCCAGACTCCTGCTGGGCCCACTTCCTATTTTAAAAAAAACCTCCGATTTTTTACACAAATTTAACTTAAAATAAATAAATAAATGTAGTGAACAAACCAACTGCCTTCTCCTCAGCCTGGTCCTGTGGAACAATGAGCATCTCAAACTTTGGAACATCTCAAAGTTTGCAGATGATACCAAATTGGGTGGGAGGGTGAACTGTGACGAGGATGCAGAGATCCTTCAGAATGATCTGGACAGGTTGGGTGAGTGGGCAAATCAATGGCAGATGCAGTATAATTTGGATAAATGTGAGGTTATTCATTTTGGAAACAAAAACAAGAAGGCAGATTACTACCTGAATGGCTGTAAATTGGGAGAGGGGAGTGTGCAGAGGGACCTGGGTGTCCTTGTGCACCAGTCACTGAAGGTAAGGCTAGTGAAAAAGGTTGGATCTCATGGGATAAAGGGGGAGGTGGCTAGATGGGTGGAGAACTGGCTTGGTCACAGAAGACAGAGGGTGGTAGTGGAAGGGTCTTTTTCCGGCTGGAGGCCTGTGACCAGTGGTGAACCGCAGGGCTCTGTATTGGGACCTCTGCTGTTTGTGATTTATATAAATGATCTGGAAGAAGGAGTAACTGGGGTGATCAGTAAGTTTGCGGACGACACAAAACTGGCAGGACTTGCAGATAGTGAGGAACATTGTCAGAGGCTACAGAAGGATATAGATAGGCTGGAAATTTGGGCAAAGAAATGGCAGATGGAGTTCAATCCTGATAAATGCGAAGTGATGCATTTTGGTGGGAATAATGTAGGGAGGAGCTACACGATAAATGGAAGAACCATAAAGGGTGTAGAGACGCAGAGGGACCTGGGTGTGCAAGTCCACAGATCTTTGAAGGTGACGTCACAGGTGGAGAAGGTGGTGAAGAAGGCATATGGCATGCTTGCCTTTATAGGACGGGGCATAGAGTATAAAAGTTGGGGTCTGATGTTGCAGATGTATAGAACGTTGGTTCGGCCGCATTTGGAATACTGCGTCCAGTTCTGGTCGCCACACTACCAGAAGGACGTGGAGGCTTTGGAGAGAGTACAGAGGAGGTTTACCAGGATGTTGCCTGGTATGGAGGGGCTTGGTTATGAGGAGAGATTGGGGAAACTGGGGTTGTTCTCCTTGGAAAGACGGAGGATGAGGGGAGACTTAATAGAGGTGTATAAAATTATGAAAGGCATAGATAGGGTGAACGGTGGGAAGCTTTTCCCCGGGTCGGTGGTGACGTTCACGAGGGGTCATAGGTTCAAGGTGAAGGGGGGGAGGTTTAACACAGATATCAGAAGGACATATTTTACACAGAGGGTCGTGGGGGCCTGGAATGTGTTGCCGGGCAAGGTGGTGGAGGCAGACACACTGGGAACGTTTAAGACTTATCTAGACAGCTATATGAACGGAGTGGGAATGGAGGGATACAAAAGAGTGGTCTAGTTTGGACCAGGGAGCGGCGCGGGCTAATTGTTCTTTGTTTCTCGTTTCAAGGCTTCATTCTATGATCATCTTGCTGGTGCCAGTACAGAGCGAGACTGCGGATAGTTGGGAACCTGTCTCGGGGGCAGGGAATTCAGATGGTGTTCGTAAAGCAGAAGTGGAAATGAATAGGGTTGAGAAGCATTTTCTGATCAGGGCCAGTGTGATCTCCTGGACTCGTTTCAATCGCCTCAGGGGGTCGGAGAGGAATTTCCCAGATTTTTTTTTCCCCATATTGGCCCTGGGGTTTTCACTCTGGGTTTTCGCCTCTCCCTGGAGATCACATGGTCTGGAATGGGGGGGTGGGGGTGAGTTAATAGGTTGTGATGAACAAAGCATTGTAGCTGTGAGGGACAGCTCGGTGGATAGGATATTAGGATGTAGATAGGCTGGAAAATTGGGCGGGGATCCTGGATTCAGGATTCAATCCTGGACCGGGGAGCGGCGCGGGCTTGGAGGGCCGAAGGGCCTGTTCCTGTGCTGTATTGTTCTTTGTTCTTTGTTTGTTCTTTGTAAGCATGCAGGTGCAGCAGGCGGTAAAGAAGGCAAATGGTATGTTGGCCTTCATTGCGAGAGGTTTCGAGTACAGGAGCAGGGATGTGTTGTTGCAATTATACAGGGCCTTGGTGAGGCCACACCGAGAGAATTGTGTGCAATTTTGGTCTCCTTTTCTGAGGAAGGATGTTCTTGCTCTCGAGGGAGTGCAGCGAAGGTTTACCAGGCTGATTCCGGGGATGGCGGGACTGGTGTATGAGGAGAGATTGACTAGGTTAGGATTGTTTTCACTGGAGTTCAGACAAATGAGGGGGGATCTCATAGAGACTTATAAAATTCTAACAGGTCGAGACAGGGTAGATGCAGGGAGGATGTTCCCGATGGTGGGGGAGTCCAGAACTAGGGGTCACAGTCTGAGGATTCTGGGTAGGCCATTTAGGATTGAGGTGAGGAGACATTTCTTCACCCAAAGAGTGGTGGGCCTGTGGAATTCATTCCCACAGGACGTAGTTGATGCCAAAACATTGAATGTGTTCAAGAGGCGGCTGGATAAAGCACTTGGGGCGAATGGGATCAAAGGTTCTGAGTTATTGGGGGCGGCACGGTGGCATAGTGGTTAGCACTGTTGCCTCACAGCGCCAGGGACCCAAGTTCAATTCCGGCCTCGGGTCACTGTCCGTGCGGAGTTTGCTCATTCTCCCCGTGTCTGCGTGGGTTTCCTCCGGGTGCTCCGGTTTCCTCCCACAGTCCAAAGATGTGTGGGTTAGATCGATTGGCCAGGTTAAATTGACCCTAGTGTCAGGGGATTAGCAGGGTAAATATATGGGGTTACGGGAATTGGGCCTTTGTGAGATTATGATTGGTGCACTCGATGGGTCGAATGGCCTCCTTCAGCACTCTCGGGATTCCATGAGAAAGCAGGATTATGCTGTTGAGTTGGACGATCAGACATGATCGTAATGAGTGGCGGAGCAGGCTCGAAGGGCCAGATGGCCTCCTCCTGCTCCTATCTTCTATGTTTCTATGTTGAAGGTTAATGTTGGGGGTTAGTGTTAAGGTCAGGCATTAGGGACAACTTGAGTGTTCGGGGTCTTTGTTAAAATAGAGGTTAAGGCGAGGGATGTTGGATGGATTAGCATTGAAATACGGATCAGGCCCTCTCCCCATCCCATCCCTGTAACACATCACACTCAACATGGTCAATTAACCTCATCTTTGGACTTTCAATACCCACTGCACAGAACCAAGAACAGTGTAGCGCATTACTGCACTGTCAGAGGGTCAGTGCTGAGGGAGTGCTGCACTGTCAGAGGGTCAGTGCTGAGGGAGTGCTGCACTGTCAGAGGGTCAGTGCTGAGGGAGTGCCGCTCTGTCAGAGGGTCAGTACTGAGGGAGTGCCACACTGTCAGAGGGTCAGTACTGAGGGAGTGCCGCACTGTCAGAGGGTCAGTGCTGAGGGAGTGCCGCTCTGTCAGAGGGTCAGTACTGAGGGAGTGCCACACTGTCAGAGGGTCAGTACTGAGGGAGTGCCGCACTGTCAGTGGGTCAGTGCTGAGGGAGTGCCGCACTGTCAGAGGGTCAGTGCTGAGGGAGTGCTGCTCTGTCAGAGGGTCAGTACTGAGGGAGTGCAGCACTGTCAGAGGGTCAGTGCTGAGGAAGTGCTGCACTGTCAGAGGGTCAGTGCTGAGGGAGTGCCGCACTGTCAGAGGGTCAGTGCTGAGGGAGTGCCGCACTGTCAGAGGGTCAGTGCTGAGGGAGTGCTGCACTGTCAGAGGGTCAGTGCTGAGGGAGTGCTGCACTGTCAGAGGGTCAGTGCTGAGGGAGTGCTGCACTGTCAGAGGGTCAGTGCTGAGGGAGTGCTGCACTGTCAGAGGGTCAGTGCTGAGGGAGTGCCGCTCTGTCAGAGGGTCAGTACTGAGGGAGTGCCACACTGTCAGAGGGTCAGTACTGAGGGAGTGTCGCACTGTCAGAGGGTCAGTACCGAGGGTGTGTCGCACTGTCAGAGGGTCAGTACCGAGGGAGTGCCGCACTGTCAGAGGGTCAGTGCTGAGGGAGTGCCGCACGTCAGAGGGTCAGTACCGAGGGAGTGCCGCACTGTCAGAGGGTCAGTACCGAGGGAGTGCCGCACTGTCAGAGGGTCAGTACCGAGGGAGCGCTGCACTGTCAGAGGGTCAGTACTGAGGGAGTGCCGCACTGTCAGAGGGTCAGTACCGAGGGAGTGCCGCACTGTCAGAGGGTCAGTACCGAGGGAGTGCCGCACTGTCAGAGGGTCAGTACCGAGGGAGCGCTGCACTGTCAGAGAGTCAGTGCTGAGGGAGTGCCGCACTGTCAGAGGGTCAGTACCGAGGGAGTGCCGCACTGTCAGAGGGTCAGTACCGAGGGAGCGCTGCACTGTCAGAGGGTCAGTGCTGAGGGAGTGCTGCACTGTCAGAGGGTCAGTACCGAGGGAGTGCCGCACTGTCAGAGGGTCAGTACCGAGGGAGTGCTGCACTGTCAGAGGGTCAGTACCGAGGGAGTGCCGCACTGTCAGAGGGTCAGTACCGAGGGAGTGCCGCACTGTCAGAGGGTCAGTACTGAGGGAGTGCCGCACTGTCAGAGGGTCAGTACTGAGGGAGTGCCGCACTGTCAGAGGGTCAGTACCGAGGGAGTGCCGCACTGTCAGTGGGTCAGTACCGAGGGAGTGCCGCACTGTCAGAGGGTCAGTACCGAGGGAGTGCCGCACTGTCAGAGGGTCAGTACCGAGGGAGTGCCGCACTGTCACAGGGTCAGTACCGAGGGAGTGCCGCACTGTCAGAGGGTCAGTACCGAGGGAGTGCCGCACTGTCAGAGGGTCAGTACCGAGGGAGTGCCGCACTGTCAGAGGGTCAGTACCGAGGGAGTGCCGCACTGTCAGAGGGTCAGTACCGAGGGAGTGCCGCACTGTCAGAGGGTCAGTACCGAGGGAGTGCCGCACTGTCAGAGGGTCAGTACCGAGGGAGTGCCGCACTGTCAGAGGGTCAGTACCGAGGGAGTGCCGCACTGTCAGAGGGTCAGTACCGAGGGAGTGCCGCACTGTCAGAGAGTCAGTGCTGAGGGAGTGCCGCACTGTCAGAGGGTCAGTACCGAGGGAGTGCCGCACTGTCAGAGGGTCAGTACCGAGGGAGCGCTGCACTGTCAGAGGGTCAGTGCTGAGGGAGTGCTGCACTGTCAGAGGGTCAGTACCGAGGGAGTGCCGCACTGTCAGAGGGTCAGTACCGAGGGAGTGCTGCACTGTCAGAGGGTCAGTACCGAGGGAGTGCCGCACTGTCAGAGGGTCAGTACCGAGGGAGTGCCGCACTGTCAGAGGGTCAGTACTGAGGGAGTGCCGCACTGTCAGAGGGTCAGTACTGAGGGAGTGCCGCACTGTCAGAGGGTCAGTACCGAGGGAGTGCCGCACTGTCAGAGGGTCAGTACCGAGGGAGTGCCGCACTGTCAGAGGGTCAGTACCGAGGGAGTGCCGCACTGTCAGAGGGTCAGTACCGAGGGAGTGCCGCACTGTCAGAGGGTCAGTACGGAGGGAGTGCCGCACTGTCAGAGGGTCAGTACCGAGGGAGTGCCGCACTGTCAGAGGGTCAGTACCGAGGGAGTGCCGCACTGTCAGAGGGTCAGTACCGAGGGAGTGCCGCACTGTCAGAGGGTCAGTACCGAGGGAGTGCCGCACTGTCAGAGGGTCAGTACCGAGGGAGTGCCGCACTGTCAGAGGGTCAGTACCGAGGGAGTGCCGCACTGTCAGAGGGTCAGTACCGAGGGAGTGCCGCACTGTCAGAGGGTCAGTACCGAGGGAGTGCCGCACTGTCAGAGGGTCTGTACTGAGGGAGTGCCGCACTGTCAGAGGGTCAGTGCTGAGGGAGTGCTCCGCTGGTGTCCTGTTGAATACATCGGGACGAGATGTTAAGTTTCTCATCACAGTAAATTGCCTTACCTTTGAAAAAATGCACTGAATCCTGTGCGCACTCTCCGACTGGACACTCCATTGCAGCCCCTAAATTATTTGGAATTCCTGGAAATTTGTCATGGATCAGGAAGACACCTTCTGGCAATCTGCCGTAATATTGCCAAACCCGATTTCCCTGAAAATCAGTGAGAGGGCAATGAATGATTTTAGACAATGTTTGGGAAGGGAGAGAGCTGTCTGTCTACATAAACAAACATTGCAACATGAAACAGTGCTTTAGTTACTGGACTAGCGGCTAATCCAAAACTGGGTTCAAATCCCACTACGGCAGATGATGAATTTTGAATTCAATAAAAATCTGGAATTAAAACATGAAAACATTGTCAAATGTTTTAAAATGCATTTGTTTCCCTAATGAATGGAAGGAAATCTTTATGTGTGATTCGCAACAAACAGCAATGGGGTTGACTGTTAACTGCCCACTGAAACAGCCGAGCACCCACAGGGCAATTAGACCTGGGCAATAAATGCGGCTCTTCCCAGCAACACCTACATCCCATCTATGAAGAAATATTAAGAGTCGTTGGAAAGCATATGGAATTCCTAGGTTTATATATATCCCACTCTTCCTTGGACTCTGTCCATGTCTCCACTCTGGGTGGCACAGTGGTTAGCACTGCTGCCTCACAGCGCCAGGGACCCGGGTTCAATTCCGCCCTCGGGTGACTGTGTGGAGTTTGCACGTTCTCCCCATGTCTGCGTGGGTTTCCTCCGGGTGCTCCGGTTTCCTCCTACAGTCCAAAGATGTGTAAGTTCGGTGGATTGGCCATTCTAAATTGACCCTTCGTGTCCCAAGATGTGTAGGTTCAGGGGATTAGCGGGGTAAATACTTGGGGTTACGGGGAACAGGTCTGGGTGGGATTGCCCTTTAGTATCAGGGCCTGGGTGGGATTGTTGTCACCGGAGACTCAATGGACCGAATGGCCTCTTTCTGCTCTGTAGGAACTCTATGATTCTATTAGACAATTATTACACGGTAATCTTTCAATTCCCGGCTTGGGTCACTGTCTGTGTGGAGTCTGCACGTTCTCTCTGTGTCTGCGTGGGTTTCCTCCGGGTGCTCCGGTTTCCTCCCACAGTCAGAAAGACGTGCTGGTTAGGTACATTGGACGTGCTAAATTCTCGCTCAGTGTACCCGAACAGGCGCCCAGAGTGTGACGACTAGGCGATTTTCACAGTAACTTCATTGCAGTGTTAATGTAAGCCTACTTGTGGCTAATAAATAAACTTTATGCTTTAACTTTAAACACTGTTCATGCCTTCCTCTTCTGTGTCCTGCAATCTATTAGGATTGGTACCTAACAGTTTCTGTGCCAGATAAGCAGAGAATGGGAGTTTTTAATCCTAATATAGGTGGCTTTGACTCTGTTTGATGCCTCTACACCCATGAATATCCTTTTTATTATTTCACAGGATGTGACCTACTCTGGATAGGTCAGCATTTATTGTCAATCCCTAATTGCCCTTTCGAAGGTGGTGGTGAGCTGCCTTCTTGAATCGCTGCAGTCCCTGTGGTGTGGGTACACACAGTAAGAAGTCTCACAACACCAGGTTAAAGTCCAACAGGTACACCCACAGTGCTGTTAGGGCGGGATTTCCAGGATTTTGACCCAGCGACAGTGAAGGAACGGCGATATATTTCCAAGTCGGGAAGGTGAGTGACTTGGAGGGGAACCTCCAGGGGGTGGTGTTCCCAGGTATCTGCTGCTCTTGTCCTTCTATCATAGAGTCATAGATGTTTACAGCGTGGAAACAGGCCCTTCGGCCCAACTTGTCCATGCCCACCTTTTTTATTTAAAACTCCTAAACTAATCCCAATTGCCCGCATTTGGCCCATATCCCTCTATATCCATCGTACCCATGTAACTGTTTAAATGCTTTTTAAAAGACAACATTGTACCCGCTTCTATGACTACCTCTGGCAGCTTGTTCCAGACACTCACCATCCTCTGTGTGAAAGAATTGCCACTCTGGACACTTTTGTATCTCTCCCCTCTCACCTTAAACCTATGCCCTCTAGTTTTAGACTCCCCTACCTTTGGGAAAAGATATTGACTATCTACCTTGTCTCTGCCCCTCATTATTTAATAGAACTCTATAAGGTCACCCCTCAGCCTCCTACGCTCCAGAGAAAAAAGTCCCAGTCTATTCAGCCTCTCCTTATAACTCAATCCATCAAGTCCCGGTAGCATCCTAGTAAATCCTTTCTGCACTCTTTCTAGTTTAAAAATATCCTTTCTATAATAGGGTGACCAGAATTGCACACAGTATTCCAAGTGTGGCCTTACCAATGTCTTGTACAACTTCAACATGACATCCCAACTCCTGTATTCAATGTTCTGACCGATGAAACCAAGCATGCCGAATGCCTTCTTCACCACTCTGTCCACCTGTGACTCCACTTTCAAGGAGCTATGAACATGTACCCCTAGATCTCTTTGTTCTGTAACTCTCCCCAATGCCCTACCATTAACTGAGTAAGTCCTGCCCTGGTTCAATCTACCAAAATGTATCACCTTGCATTTGTCTAAATTAAACTCCATGAAACTATCGATGGTAGTTGTCATGGGTTTGGAAGGTGCTGCCTTAGGAACCTCGATGAGTTCCTGCAGTGCATCTTGTAGATGGTACACACGGCTGTCACTGTGCACCGCTGCTGGAGGATTGAATGTTTGTGGAAGAGGTAGCTGTCACGCAGTGCTGCTGGGTGGTGTCGATCTTCTTGAGTGTTGTTGGAGCTGCACCCATCCAGGTAAGTGGGGAGTGTTCCATCACACTCCTGACTTGTGCCTTGTAGATGGTGGACAGGCTTTGGGGAGTCAGGAGGTGAGTTACTCACTGCAGGATTCCCAGCCTCTGACCCGCTCTGGTAGCCACTGTGTTTATGTGGCTGGTCCCATTTGAGTTTCAGGTTGATGGTAACCCCCAGCATGTTGACAATGGGGGATTCAGTGATGGTGATGCCATTGAAGGTCAAATAACTTCAAATCTACTCTTTGGTTTTCCCACCACATTGGACCCTGACTGAAAATTGCAGGTTTGCTGGAGACCTGGTCACCATGGATACTGTAACCTGATGAGCCTACCTTGAAGAAAAACATCCTGTCGTGATGTTCAGGGGAGTTGTTGTGGTGCATGCGGAATGCTGCATCAATGTGACTCGGCAGTTGGGGCCAGGTATTAATGATAAAGTCAGCAGGACCAAAGAAACCTTTCCACACAAACGTATCTGTTAATCAGGAAGCAATGGGGAGAACAGTCAGTTTTTCTAAATCTCAAAACATCAAAACTTTCTGAAGCAAAATATTGCAGATGCAGGAATCTAAATCAAGAACAGAGGATGCTGGTGAAACTCAGCAGGTCTGGCAGCGTCTATGAGGAGAGAAACACAGTTAACATTTTGAGTCCATAGATTTTCAAAACTTTATGAAGCGCATGGCAGCAGAGCTAATAGTCGAGTCGAGAGGTACAAAGGCATGAAGAGGGTTTCAGCAGGGGATGAGCTGAGTCAGTGGTGAAGTCAGGTGATATTATTGAGGTGAAAATGGATAGCTTTATTCACCGCCAAAAGCCCAATTCATAGAAACATAGAAACTAAAAGCAGGAGAAGGCAATTCGTCCCTTCGAGCCTGCTCCGCCATTCACTATGATCGTGGCTGATCAAGAAAATTCAATATCCTGATTCCCCCTTCCCCCCATATCCCTTGATCCTTTTAGCCCCAGGAGCTATATCTAATTTCTTCTTGAAATCAGACAACGTTTTGGCCTCAACTACATTCTGTGGGAGTGAATTCCACACATTCACCACCCTCTGGGTGAAGAAATTTCTCTTCACTTCAGTTCTAAAAGGTTTACTCCTTATCCTCAAACTATAGAGAGGTGGTCACACCGCAAGCTCAGACTCCGCAGGCAAGAAGGGAATGGGTGACCACCAGACGGAGCAAGAGAGATAGGCAGGGAGTGCAGGAATCTCCTGTGGCCATTCCCCTGCAAAATAGATATACCATTTTGGATACTGTTGAGGGGAATGACCTCTCTGGGGAAAGCAGCAGCAGCCAAACTCGTTGCAGCACGGTTGGTTCTGCTGCAGAGGGGAGGGGTAAAAAGTGTGCCAGTGCGATAGTTATAGGGGATTCAATTGTAAGGGGAATAGACAGGCGTTTCTGTGGCTGCAAATGAGACTCCAGGATGGTATGTTGCCTCCCTGGTGCTGGGGTCAAGGATGTCTCGGAGCGGCTGCAGGACATTCTGAAGAGGGAGGGTGAACAGCCAGAGGTACAAACGACATCGGTAAAAAAAGGGATGAGCTCCTAAAAGCAGAATGCAGAGAGCTAGGAAGAAAGCTAAGAAATCGGACCTCAAAGGTAGTGATCTCAGGATTACTACCGGTGCCACGTACTAGTCAGAGTAGAAATGACAGGATATATCGGATAAATACGTGGCTGAAGAGATGGTGTCAGAAGGAGGGTTTCAGATTCCTGGGGCATTGGGACCGGTTCTGGGGGAGGTGGGACCTGTACAAATTGGACGGGTTACACCTGGGCAGGACTGGGCCTGATGTCCTAGGGGGAGTGTTTGCTAGAGCGGCTGGGGAGGGTTTAAACTAATGCCAGGGGGATGGGAACCTATGTAAGGAGTCCGAGAAGGAGGGAGCAAGGACAAAATGTGGGGAGAAGGTTCCAACTACATCAAAAATCAGGAAAAAAGTTAAAAGGAAGGAGAACTCAGGAGATGTTACTAATGGAAGTGTTAGGATTCAAAAAGAAGGTACAAAAACTAGCATAAGGGCACTTTATCTGAATGCTCGTAGCATTCGAAACAAGGTAAATGAGTTGACGGCACAAATCATTGCAAACGAGTATGATTTGCTGGCCATTACAGAGACATGGTTGCAGGATGGTCACGACTGGGAGTTAAATATCCAGGGGTATCAAACTGTTTGGAGGGACCAACAGGAAGGTAAGGGAGGTGGTGTAGCTCTGATATTTAAGGATGACATCAGGGTGGTAGCGAGAGATGATATCGGTTCTATGGAAAAAAAGGTTGAATCCATTTGGGTGGAAATTAGAAATAGTAAGGAGAAAAAGTCACTGAAGGGGGAATTATTGCCCACCAAATAATGACATCATGGTGGGGCGAAAAATAAACTAAAGAAATAACTGATGCGTGTAAAAATGGTACAGCAATTATCATGGGGGATTTTAATCTACATATCAATTAGTCAAACCAGGTCGGTCAAGGCAGCCTTGAGGAGTTCATAGAATGTATCCGCGATAGCTTCCTTGGACAGTATGCAATGGAACCTACGACGGAGCAAACTATCCCAGATCTGGTCCTGTGTAATGAGACGGGAATAATTAATGATATCACAATTAGGAATCCTCTCGGAAGAAGCAATCACAGTATGGTTGAATTTAAAATACTGATGGAGCGTGAGAAGATAAAATCCAATCCCAGTGTCTTGTGCTTAAACAAAGGAGACTACAATGGGATGAGGGAGGAGTTGGCTAAGGTAGACTGGGAGCAAAAACTTTATGGTGGGACAATTGAGGAACAGTGAATTCTTGCACAAGGACACCCAGGTCCCTCTGCACAGCAGCATGTTGCAATTTTTGACCATTTAAATAATAGACCATTTTGAAGGACTTTCAAAGCGATCTTTCACAGTGCTCAGCAAAAGTATATACCAGTGATAAGGAAGGACTGTAGAAAAAGAGATAATCAGCCATGGATATCTAAGGAAATAAAGGAGGATATCAAATTAAAAGAAAACACTAAGTGGCAAAGATTAGTGGGAATCTAGAGGATTGGGAAATCTTTAAACGTCAACAAAAAGCCACGAAAAAAGCTATAAAGAAAAGTAAGATGGATTATGAGAATAAACTAGCTCAGAATATAAAAACAGATAGCAAAAGTTTCTACAAATATATAAAATGAAAAAGAGTGGCTAAAGTAAACTTTGTTCCTTTAGAGGATGAGAAGGGGGATGTAATAACTGGAAATGAGAAAATGGCTGAGGCATTGAACAGGTGTTTTGTGTCGGTCTTCACAGTGGAAGACACAAATAACATGCCAAAAATTGCTGACAGGAAGGCTATGGCAGGTGAGAACCTAGAAACTATCATTATCACGAAAGAGGTAGTGTTGGGCAAGTTAATGGGGCTAAAGGTAGACAAGTCTCCTGGTCCTGATGGAATGCATCCCAGGGTACTAATAAAGATGGCGGGAGAAATAGCAAATGCACTAGTGGTAATTTACCAAAATTCACTGGACTCTGGGGTGGTTCCTGCAGATTGGAAAACAGCAAATGTGACGCCAATGTTTAAAAAAGGAGGTGGACAAAAGGCAGGTAACTATAGGCCAGTTAGCTTAACTTCTGTAGTAGGGAAAATGCTTGAATCTATCATCAAGGAAGAAATAGCGAGACATCTGGATATAAATTGTCCCATTGGGAAGAAGCAGCATGGGTTCATAAAGGGCAGGTCATGTTTGACTAATTTGGTGGAATTCTTTGAGAACATTACATGCGCAGTGGACAATGGGGAACCTGTGGATGTGGTGTATCTGGATTTCCAGAAGGCATTTGACAAGGTGCCGCACCAAAGACTGCTACATAAGATAAAGGTGCACGGTGTTACGGGTAATGTATTAGCATGGATAGAGGATTGGTTAACTAACAGAAAGCAAAGAGTGGGGGTAAATGGGTGTTTTTCTGGTTGGCGATCAGTGACTGGTGATGTGCCTCAGGGATCAGTGTTGGGACCGCAATTGTTTACGATTTACATAGATGATTTGGAGTTGGGGACCAAGTGTAGTGTGCCAAAATTCACAAATGACACTAAGATGAGCGGCAGAGCAAAGTGTGCAGAGGACGCTGAAAGTCTGCAAAGGGATATAGATAGTCTAAGTGAGTGGGCGAGGGTCTGGCAGATGGAGCACAATGTTGGTAAATGTGAGGTCATCCATTTTGGTAGGAATAACAGGAATAACTATTATTTAAATGGTAAAAAATTGCAGCATGCTGCTGTGCAGAGGGACCTGGGTGTCCTTGTGCAGGAATCACAAGGAGTTGGTTTGCAGGTGCAGCAGGTAATTAAGAAGGCAAATGGAATTTTGTCCTTCATTGCTAAAGGGATGGAATTTAAAAACAGCAAGGTTATGTTGCAGCTGTATAAGGTGCTGGTGAGGCCACACCCGGAGTACTGTGTACAATTTTGGCCTCCTGACTCGAGAAAGGATATACTGGCACTGGAGGAGGTGCAGAGGAGATTCACGAGGTTGATTCTGGAGTTGAGAGGGTTGGCTTATGAGGAGAGACTGAGTAGACTGGGGCTATATTCAGTAGAATTCAGAAGAATTAGGGGAGATCTTATTGAAACATATAAGATTATGAAGGGAATAGATAAGATAGAAGCAGGGAAGTTGTTTCCACTGGCAGGTGAAACTAGAACTAGGGGGCATGGCCTCAAAATAAGGGGAAGCAGATTTAGGACTGAGTTGAGGAGGAACTTCTTCACCCAAAGGGTTGTGAATCTGTGGAATTCCCTGCCCAGTGAAGCAGTTGAGGCTACCTCATTGAATGTTTTTAAGGCAAGGATAGATACATTTTTGAACAGTAAAGGAATTAATGGTTATGGTGAGCGGGCGGGTAAGTGGAGCTGAGTCCCTGAAAACATCAGCCATGATCTTATTGAATGGCAGAGCAGGCTCGAGGGGCCAGATGGCCTACTCCTGCTCCTAGTTCTTATGTTCTTATGATCCCTAGTTCTGGACCCCCCACCATAGGGAACATTCTTTCTGAATCCCCTCTCACTCTTCGAAACTCCAGTGAATATGATCCTAACCGTTTTAGTCTCTCCTCATATGACAGACCTGCCATCCCAGGAATCAGCCTGGTAAACCTTCACTGTACTCCCTCTATAGCAAGGACATCCTTCCTCAGATTTGGATCAGATATGACACCAAGGTTGCAAACATCTGCCCTAATCTTAGACAGCGAAGGAAGAGGGAAAGAGTAGATTGCTAGGGTGGGGACTTTGATCTTCCTGAGTGATGCGCGATTGATTCACACGGGAGGCTAGGACGTACCCGGGAATAAAGGCTTTTATTCACAACAAGATTGGAGCACACTACTTAACAATACTATCCCAGACTAAGGGCTACTAGGAAGTAGCAGTGACCTTTATACTCCTGTAAGAAGGCGGAGCCGAACGGAGTGTACCACATAAACAATAATCACAGGTGGAACACCCCAACCCTAACTCCAACAGTAACAAGAGTAACATATGTACAAGTACCCATAGTGGTCACCATCTATGGTTCACCACACTGAGTACAGGGTGTCAACAAATAGTCTGATAATTTAGCAAGAGTTGAGAAGTTGAGAGGTGGTGAGATAGAGTTGGGTGCCATCAGTTTCCGTGTAAACACTGTGTTTACAGGTGATGTCACAGAAGGATAAGATGCGAAGGAAGAATAGGAAAGGTCAAAGAAAGATCCTTCAGGGAGCCAGAAGTCTGACAGGAGTTGATACCATTTTAATATGTCATCACTCCACCTACCCACCTTCTCCCCATATCCCTCAATCCCACCTTCTCCCCATATCCCTCAATCACACCTTCTCCCCGTATCCCTCAATCCCACCTTCTCCCCGTATCCCTCAATCCCACCTTCTCCCCGTATCCCTCAATCCCACCTTCTCCCTGTATCCCTCAATCCCACCTTCTCCCTGTATCCCTCAATCCCACCTTCTCCCCGTATCCCTCAATCCCACCTACCCACCTTCACCCCATATCCCTCAATCCCACCCTCTCCCCGTATCCCTCAATCCCACCCTCTCCCCGTATCCCTCAATCCCGCCTTCTCCCCGTATCCCTCAATCCCACCTTCTCCCCATATCTCTCAATCCCACCTTCTCCCCGTATCCCTCAATCCCATCTTCTCCCTGTATCCCTCAATCCCACCTACCCACCTTCACCCCATATCCCTCAATCCCACCTTCTCCCCGTATCCCTCAATCCCGCCTTCTCCCCGTATCCCTCAATCCCACCTTCTCCCCATATCTCTCAATCCCACCTTCTCCCCGTATCCCTCAATCCCGCCTTCTCCCCGTATCCCTCAATCCCACCTTCTCCCCATATCTCTCAATCCCACCTTCTCCCCGTATCCCTCAATCCCATCTTCTCCCCGTATCCCTCAATCCCACCTTAGAACATAGAACATAGAAAAGCTACAGCACAAACAGGCCCTTCGACCCACAAGTTGCGCCGAACAATTTCCTTACCTTCTAGGCTCATCTATAACCCTCTATCTCACTAACCTCCATGAACCTATCCAAAAGTCTCTTAAAAGACTCAATAGAATCCGCTTCCACCACCACTACCGGCAGCCGATTCCACGCACCCACCACCCTCTGAGTGAAAAACTTACCCCTAACATCTCCTCTGTACCTACTCCCCAGCACCCTAAACATGTGGCCTCTCGTGACAACCATTTCAGCCCCGGATAAAAGCCTCTGAGAATCCACTCTATCAATACCTCTCAACATCTTATACACCTCTATCAGGTCACCTCTCATCCTTCGCCTCTCCAAGGAGAATAGACCTAGCTCTCTCAACCTATCCTCATAAGGCATACCACTTAATCCCGGCAACATCCTCGTAAATCTCCTCTGCACCCGTTCTACGGCTTCCACATCCTTTCTGTAATGAGGTGACCAGAACTGGGCACAGTACTCCAGGTGGGGTCTGACCAGGGTCCTATACAGCTGCAGCATTATCTCCCGATTTCTAAACTCAATTCCACTATTGATGAAGGCCAGTAATCCATACACCTTCTTAACCACAGCCTCTACCTGCGACACCGTTTTGAGCGTCCTATGAACCTAGACCCCAAGATCCTTCTGTTCTTCCACTTTGCCACGCGTCTTACCCTTAAGATTATATTCTTCCATCCTATTCGACCTGCCAAAATGAACCACCACACACTTATCTGGGTTGAAGGCAATCTGCCACTTCTCCGCCCAGTCTTGCATCTTACCTTCTCCCCGTATCCCTCAATCCCACCTTCTCCCCATATCCCTCAATTCCACCTTCTCCCCGTATCCCTCAATTCCACCTTCTCCTCATATCCCACAATCCCGCCTTCTCCCCGTATCCCTCAATCCCGCCTTCTCCCCATATCCCTCAATTCCACCTTCTCCTCATATCCCTCAATCCCGCCTTCTCCCCGTATCCCTCAATCCCGCCTTCTCCCCGTATCCCTCAATCCCACCTTCTTCCCGTATCCCTCAATCCCACTTGATAGAACATAGAACATAGAACAGTACAGCACAGAACAGGCCCTTCGGCCCACGATGTTGTGCCGAGCTTTATCTGAAACCAAGATCAAGCTATCCCACTCCCTATCATCCTGGTGTGCTCCATGTGCCTATCCAATAACCGTTTAAATGTTCCTAAAGTGTCTGACTCCACTATCACTGCAGGCAGTCCATTCCACACCCCAACCACTCTCTGCGTAAAGAACCTACCTCTGATATCCTTCCTTTATCTCCCACCACGAACCCTATAGTTATGCCCCCTTGTAATAGCTCCATCCACCCGAGGAAATAGTCTTTGAACATTCACTCTATCTATCCCCTTCATCATTTTATAAACCTCTATTAAGTCTCCCCTCAGCCTCCTCCGCTCCAGAGAGAACAGCCCTAGCTCCCTCAACCTTTCCTCATAAGACCTACCCTCCAAACCAGGCAGCATCCTGGTAAATCTCCTCTGCACTCTTTCCAGCGCTTCCACATCCTTCTTATAGTGAGGTGACCAGAACGGCACACAATATTCCAAATGTGGTCTCACCAAGGTCCTGTACAGTTGCAGCATAACCAAGATCAAGCTATCCCACTCCCTATCATCCTGGTGTGCTCCATGTGCCTATCCAATAACCGTTTAAATGTTCCTAAAGTGTCTGACTCCACTATCACTGCAGGCAGTCCATTCCACACCCCAACCACTCTCTGCGTAAAGAACCTACCTCTGATATCCTTCCTTTATCTCCCACCACGAACCCTATAGTTATGCCCCCTTGTAATAGCTCCATCCACCCGAGGAAATAGTCTTTGAACATTCACTCCAACCCCCTGTTAATAAAAGCTAACACACTGTAGGCCTTCTTCACAGCTCTATCCACTTGAGTGGCAACCTTTAGAGATCTGTGGATATGGACCCCAAGATCTCTCTGTTCCTCCACAGTCTTCAGAACCCTACCTTTGACCCTGTAATCCACATTTAAATTAGTCCTACCAAAATGAATAACCTCACATTTATCAGGGTTAAACTCCCTTTGCCATTTTTCAGCCCAGCTTTGCATCCTATCTATGTCTCTTTGCAGCCTACAACAGCCCTCCACCTCATCCACTACTCCACCAATCTTGGTGTCATCAGCAAATTTACTGATCCACCCTTCAGCCCCCTCCTCTAAGTCATTAATAAAAATCACAAAGAGCAGAGGACCAAACACTGATCCCTGCGGCACTCCGCTAGCAACCTGCCTCCAATCCGAAAATTTTCCATCCACCACCACCCTCTGTCTTCGATCAGATAGCCAGTTACCTATCCAATCGGTCAACTTTCCCTCTATCCCACACCTCCTCACTTTCATCATAAGCCGACCATGGGGGACCTTATCAAACGCCTTACTAAAATCCATGTATATGACATCAACTGCCCTACCTTCATCAACACACTTAGTTACCTCCTCAAAAAATTCTATCAAATTTGTGAGGCACGACTTGCCCTTCACGAATCCGTGCTGACTATCCCGGATTAATCCGCATCTTTCTAAATGGTCGTAAATCCCATCCCTAAGGATCTTTTCCATCAATTTACTAACCATCGAAGTAAGACTAACCAGTCTATAATTACCAGGGTCATTTCTATTCCCTTCCTTAAACAGAGGAACAACATTCGCCATTCTCCAGTCCTCTGGCACCATCCCCGTGGACAGCGAGGACCCAAAGATCAAAGCCAAAGGCTCTACAATCTCATTCCTTGCCTCCCAAAGAATCCTAGGATATATTTCATCAGGCCCAGGGGACTTATTGACCTTCTGTTTATTCAAATCTGCCAGGACATCCTCCCTCCGAACATTTATTTCCTCCAGCCTATTAGCCTGTAACACCTTCTCTTCCTCAAAAACATGGCCCCTCTCCTTGGTGAACACTGACGAAAAGTATTCATTCATCACCTCGCCTATCTCTACTGACTCCATACACAAGTTCCCACTACTGTCCTTGACTGGCCCTAACCTCACCCTGGTCATTCTTTTATTCCTCACATAAGAGTAAAAAGCCTTGGGGTTTTCCTTGATCCGACCCGCCAAGGACTTCTCATGTCCCCTCCTAGCTCTCCTAAGCCCCTTTTTCAGCTCATTCCTTGCTAACTTGTAACCCTCAATCGAGCCATCTGAACCTTGTTTCCTCATCCCTACATAAGCTTCCCTCTTCCTTTTCACAAGACATTCCACCTCTTTCGTGAACCATGGTTCCCTAACTCGGCCATTTCCTCCCTGCCTGACAGGGACATACTTATCAAGGACATCCAGTATTTGTTCCTTGAAAATGTTCCACTTTTCATTAGTTCCTTTCCCTGACAGTTTCTGTTCCCAATTTACGCCCCCTAATTCTTGCCTAATCGCATCATAATTACCTCTCCCCCAATTGTAAACCTTGCCCTGCTGTACGGCCCTATCCCTCTCCATTGCAATAACAAAAGACACTGAATTGTGGTCACTATCTCCAAAGTGCTCTCCCACAACCAAATCTAACACTTGGCCCGGTTCATTTCCCAGTACCAAATCCAATGTGGCCTCACCTCTTGTCGGTCTATCCACATATTGCGTCAGGAAACCCTCCTGCACACACTGCACAAAAACTGCCCCATCCGAACTATTTGACCTACAAAGGTTCCAATCAATATTTGGAAAGTTAAAGTCCCCCATGACAACTACCCTGTGACCCCCACACATATCCATAATCTGCTTAGCAATTTCTTCCTTCACAACTCTATTACTATTTGGGGGCCTATAGTAAACTCCTAACAACGTGACTGCTCCTTTCCTATTTCTAACCTCAGCCCATATTACCTCAGTGTGCAGATCCCCCTCGAAGTGCCTTTCCGCAGCCGTTAAACTATCCTTGATTAACAATGCTACTCCTCCACCTTCTCCCCGTATCCCCCAATCCCACCTTCTCCCCCAATCCCACCTTCTCCCCGTATCCCTCAATCCCACCTTCTCCCCGTATCCCTCAATCCCACCTTCTCCCTGTATCCCTCAATCCCGCGTTCTCCCTGTATCCCTCAATCCCACCTTCTCAACATATCCCTCAATCCCGCCTTCTCCCTGTATCCCTCAATCCCACCTTCTCAACATATCCCTCAATCCCACCTTCTCCCCGTATCCCTCAATCCCACCTTCTCCCCGTATCCCTCAATCCCACCTTCTCCCCATATCCCTCAATCCCACCTCCCCACCTTCTCCCCGTATCCCTCAATCCCACCTTCTCCCCGTATCCCTGAGTCCCAGCTTCTCCCCGTATCCCTCAATCCCACCTTCTCCCCATATCCCTCAATCCCACTCACCCACCTTCTCCCTATACCACAGATTCACGGAATTGTTACAGTGCAGAAGAAGGTCATTCGGCCCATCGTATCTGCACTGGCTCTCCATTCTCCTGTCTTTTCCCAGCACCCCTGCACATTGTTTCTATTCAAATAATCATCTAATTCCCTCTTGAACGCCTCGATGGAACCTGTCTCCACCACACTCGCAGGCAGTGAATTCCAGACCCAAACCACTCGCCGAGTGAAAAAAGCTTTTCTCCCATCACATTTGTTTCTTTTGAAAATTGCTTTAAATCTGTGCCCTTTCATCCTCGATCCTTTTACGAGCAGGAACAGTTTCTCCCTGTCTGCTCTGTCCAGCCCTGTCATGATTTTGAACACATCTAATCTCCTCCTAGTCTTCTTCTCTCCAAGGAGAACAGTCCCACCCTCTCCAATCCATTCTCATAGCCGAAGTTTCTCATCCCTGGAACCATTCTTGTAAACCTCTTCCGCGCTATCTTTAATGTGTTCACATCCTTCCTATAGGCACCCAGAACTGTGCACAATATTCCAGCTGAGGACTAACTAGTGTCTTATTTCCCTCAATGTCACCTACCCAGCTTCCCCTATTATGTCCATAAGTTTGTATGTGGGTTGGGTCCTGGTCACTCTATCAGTGGTATACTCTGTCAATGGTACACCCTGTCAGTGGTACACCCTGTCAGTGGTACACCCTGTCAGTGGTACACCCTGTCAGTGGTACACTCTATCAGTGGTACACCCTGTCAGAGGTACACCCTGTCAGTGGTACACCCTGTCAGTGGTACACCCTGTCAGTGGTACACTCTATCAGTGGTACACTCTGTCAGTGGGACACCCTGTCAGTGGTACACCCTGTCAGTGGTACACTCTGTCAGTGGTACACTCTATCAGTGGTACACCCTGTCAGAGGTACACCCTGTCAGTGGTACACCCTGTCAGTGGTACACCCTGTCAGTGGTACACCCTGTCAGTGGTACACTCTATCAGTGGTACACCCTGTCAGAGGTACACCCTGTCAGTGGTACACCCTGTCAGTGGTACACCCTGTCAGTGGTACACTCTATCAGTGGTACACTCTGTCAGTGGGACACCCTGTCAGTGGTACACCCTGTCAGTGGTACACTCTATCAGTGGTACACTCTGTCAGTGGTACACCCTGTCAGTGGTACATCTGTCAGTGGTAAACCCGGTCAGTGGTACACTCTGTCAGTGGTACACCCTGTCAGTGGGACACCCTGTTAGTGGTACACCCTGTCAGTGGTACACTCTGTCAGTGGTACACTCTGTCAGTGGTACACCCTGTCAGTGGTACACTCTATCAGTGGTACACTCTATCAGTGGTACACTCTGTCAGTGGTACACTCTGTCAGTGGTACACCCTGTCAGTGGTACATCTGTCAGTGGTAAACCCGGTCAGTGGTACATCTGTCAGTGGTAAACCCGGTCAGTGGTACACTCTGTCAGTGGTAAACCCGGTCAGTGGTACACTCTATCAGTGGTACACTCTATCAGTGGTACACTCTGTCAGTGGTACACTCTGTCAGTGGTAAACCCGGTCAGTGGTACACTCTGTCAGTGGTAAACCCGGTCAGTGGTACACCCTGTCAGTGGTAAACCCGGTCAGTGGTACACTCTGTCAGTGGTAAACCCGGTCAGTGGTACACTCTGTCAGTGGTAAACCCGGTCAGTGGTACACTCTGTCAGTGGTACACCCTGTCAGTGGTACACTCTGTTAGTGGTACACCCTGTCAGTGGTACACTCTATCAGTGGTACACCCTGTCAGTGGTACACTCTGTCAGTGGTAAACCCGGTCAGTGGTACACCCTGTCAGTGGTACACTCTGTCAGTGGTAAACCCGGTCAGTGGTAAACCCGGTCAGTGGTACACTCTGTCAGTGGTACACTCTGTCAGTGGTACACTCTGTCAGTGGTAAACCCTGTCAGTGGTACACTCTGTCAGTGGTAAACCCGGTCAGTGGTACACTCTATCAGTGGTACACTCTGTCAGTGGTACACTCTGTCAGTGGTACACCCTGTCAGTGGTACATCTGTCAGTGGTACACCCTGTCAGTGGTACACTCTGTCAGTGGTAAACCCGGTCAGTGGTAAACCCGGTCAGTGGTAAACCCGGTCAGTGGTACACTCTGTCAGTGGTAAACCCGGTCAGTGGTACACTCTGTCAGTGGTAAACCCGGTCAGTGGTACACTCTGTCAGTGGTAAACCCGGTCAGTGGTACACTCTGTCAGAGGTACACCCTGTCAGTGGTACACTCTGTTAGTGGTACACCCTGTCAGTGGTACACTCTATCAGAGGTACACTCTGTCAGAGGTACACTCTATCAGTGGTACACCCTGTCAGTGGTACACTCTGTCAGTGGTACACTCTGTCAGTGGTACACTCTGTCAGTGGTACACTCTGTCAGTGGTACACTCTGTCAGTGGTACACTCTGTCAGAGGTACACCCTGTCAGTGGTACACCCTGTCAGTGGGACACCCTGTCAGTGGTACACTCTGTCAGTGGTACACTCTATCAGAGGTACACTCTGTCAGAGGTACACTCTATCAGTGGTACACCCTGTCAGTGGTACACTCTGTCAGTGGTACACTCTGTCAGTGGTACACTCTGTCAGTGGTACACTCTGTCAGTGGTACACTCTGTCAGTGGTACACTCTATCAGAGGTACACTCTGTCAGAGGTACACTCTATCAGTGGTACACCCTGTCAGTGGTACACTCTGTCAGTGGTACACTCTGTCAGTGGTACACTCTGTCAGTGGTACACTCTGTCAGTGGTACACTCTGTCAGTGGTACACTCTGTCAGTGGTACACCCTGTCAGTGGGACACCCTGTCAGTGGTACACTCTGTCAGTGGTACACTCTGTCAGAGGTACACTCTGTCAGAGGTACTGCCAGTCCTGGTTCATATTGCTTGTTTGTATTTTGGATTTCTACAATATTTTGTTCTTTAGTTTTTGGCTTTAGCTGAATAAAAAGTTTGCTGGTAATGCATGCAAATGGGGAACAGCAATTATGTGGAGACAGTCACAGAGGTGTGTTGCTTAGGCTGGGAGGATATCATGTGAGGAAATTCTGCTTTCTGACTCTGGTCTCTGCTGCCAAGTCTTACCTCGGAAAAACCAGGTGACTCCTTGCTCATCCAGGGTGGTTGCATCAAATCCGAGACCATCACAACGATCAGGAGAACCTGAAAAATAAATCATAGACACTAAAAGAAAGGAGGCTAAACTGGTGCAATGGCTGAGACGATATGTGGAAACTTACATAGAAACATAGAAACTAGAAGCAGGAGGAGGCCATTCGGCCCTTCGAGCCTGCTCCGCCATTCATTTTGATTATGGCTGGTCATCGAATTCAATATCCTGATTCCCTCTTTCCCCCCATATCCCTTGATCCCTTTAGCCCCAAGAGCTGTAACTAATTTTTTCTTGAAATAAATCATTAATATAAATGACAAATAACAGTGAACCCAGTTTGATCCCTGAGGCACACCGCTGGTCACAGGCCTCCAGTTTGGAAAACAACTCTCTACAACCACCCTCTGGCTTCTGTCATCAAACCAATTTTGTATCCATTTAGATACCTCACCCTGGATCCTATGAGATTTAACCTTACGCAACAACCTACCATGTGGTACCTTGTCAAAGGCCTTGCTAAAGTCCATGTAGACAACATCAACTGCACTGCCCTCATCTACTTTCTTGGTTACCCCTTCAAAAAACTCAGTCAAATTTGTGAGACATGATTTTCCACTCACAAAGCCATGCTGACTGTCCCTAATCAGTCCTTGCGTCTCTAAATGCCTGCAGATCCTGTCTCTCAAAATACCTTCTAACAACTTACCCACTACAGACGTCAGGTTCACCAGTCTGTAGTTCCCAGGCTTTTCCCTGTGGTCCTTTTTAAACAAAGGCACAACATTTGCCACCCTCCAATGTTCAGACACCTCACCCGTGACTATCAATGATTCAAATATCTCTGCTAGGGGACCCGCAATTTCCTCCCTCGCCTCCCACAACGTCCTGGGATACACTTCATCAGGTCCTGGGGATTTATCTACCTTGGTGCACTTTAAGACTTCCAGCACTTCCTTCGCTGTAATATGTACACTCCTCAAGACACCACTATTTATTTCCCCAAGTTCCCTAACAATGGTGGGTTCATAAAGTTAGATCACAGATCAGCCGTCAGTGAATGCTGGGATAGGTAGGAGGAGATAGAGAGATTTTTAATTAGTAATGGGTTGAAGGGTTATAGAGAACGGGCAGGAAAGTGGAGTTGAAGCCAAGACAATATTAGCCATGGTCGTATTGAATAGCTGAACAGGCTGGAGGGGCTGGATTTCCTACTCCTGCTCTTGGTTCTTAGATTGAGCGGCTAAACTGTCTCCCCCTGTTTCTCGAGGGTGGCAGCAGTGTGGACACTAACCTGGAATGCTGGGATGTGGGTGGTGCTGACTCACCTCACCGCGCGTGATGTTTTGCTGACCCATCATCCTAGAATGAAACAACAAATTGCTTTAATGCAGTTAGTTCTCAGGAAATACTCTTTCTTTTTTAAAGTTAATTTATTAGTGTCACAAGTAACACTGCAATGAAGTTACTGTGAAATTCCCCTAGTCGCCACACTCCGGCGCCTGTTCGGGTAACACTGAGGGAGAATTTAGCATGGCCAATGCACCTAACCAACATGTCTTTCAGACTGTGGGAGGAAACCGGAGCATCCGGAGGGAACCCACGCAGACACGGGGAGAACGTGCAGACTCTGCACAGACAGTGACCCAAGCCAGGAATCGAACCCAGGCCCCTGGTGCTGTGAGGTCGCAGTGCCCCCCCTGGTGCTGTGAGGTAGCCGCGCTAACCCACTGGGCCTCTCCATTCTCTCACCTTCTTTTCCAGATTTCCTGCAATCTCTCCTCAGGAAATGCTGTGTTACATAGAACATAGAACAGTACAGCACAGAACAGGCCCTTCGGCCCACGATGTTGTGCCGAGCTTTATCTGAAACCAAGATGTTCTCCAGATAGAGGTCCATGAGTGGAGCGGTGGCACAGTGGTTAGAATTGCTGCGCCAGGGGCCTGGGTTCGATTCCTGGGACCCCACTCATGTCAAAGGATATGGGGTCTGAGCAGGAAATTGATGTTGAGATAGCAGAGTGGGTCAACCAATGATCTAGCTGAATGGTGGAGCAGGCTTGAGGGACTGAATGGCCGGCTCTGCTCCTATTTCTTATGCTTTTATGTACTTTTGCCCAGTCAGAAAACCACTACTTCTTCCCATCTGAGCGAGTGTGTAATGTCACGTGCTTCTATTCTCTGAGGCAGTTTGTTATGTGGTGCTTTCATTGGTCTCCTCTGTTAGCTCATCAAAGAACTCAAACACATGGAACATGCTGCTTATGCCATCTCTCCTCAAGTGCGAGTTAATGCTGCCCTTGACCTTGGTCTGCATTGCTTTTCCTAAAAGCAATTTCCTAGTCTAGATGTCGGAGCTCAGGGTGACAAATCCGTTAGCTCGATTCTCTCCCCACAGAGGCTGTCAGACCTGCTGAGATTTTCCAGCCTTTTCTGTTCCTGTGATACTAAGATTCACATTCTCACCACACCCTAATTCTGGATTAATCATCCAGTAACATATCCAGCAATATAATTACAGCACCAGGTATAGATCAAAAGAAATGCACCTCGTGGGCAGCCACATCAGAGCAAAAAATCCAGAGGAGAAATAATCTCTCCCTACTTTCTGATGTGTCCACTATCTTACTCTCTTCGAGAATTCAAATGAAGCCAATTTGATCTCTTAATCTGGATTGAAACTGTGCAGAACTAAACATCTGTGAGTTTTTTCATTTAAATTAAATTTGGTCAGAACATTGAATACAGGAGTTGGGACGTCTTGTTGGAGTTGTACAAGACATTGGTAAGGCCACACTTGGAATACTGTGTACAGTTCTGGTCACCGTATTATAGAAAGGATATTATTAAACTAGAAAGAATGCAGAAAAGATTTACTAGGATGCTACCGGGACTTGATGGTTTGAGTTATAAGGAGAGGCTGGATAGACTGGGACTTTTTTCTCTGGAGCGTAGGAGGCTGAGGGGTGATCTTATGGAGGTCTATCAAATAATGAGGGGCATAGATCAGCTAGATAGTCAATATCTTTTCCCAAAGGTAGGGGGCTCTAAAACTAGAGGGCATAGGTTTAAGGTGAGAGGGGAGAGATACAAAAGGATCCAGAGGGGCAATGGTTTCACTCAGAGGGTGGTGAGTGTCTAGAACAAGCTGCCAGAGGTAGTAGTAGAGGCGGGTACAATTTTGTCTTTTAAAAAGCATTTAGACAGTTACATGGGTCAGATGGGTATAGAGGGATATGGGCCAAATGCGGGCAATTGGGACGAGCTCAGTGGTAAAAACTGAGTGGCATGAGCAGGTTGGGCCGAAGGGCCTGTTTCCATGCTGTAAACCTCTTTGATTCTAACTCAGACAACCAGGTATCCCTGGTTGTATCCTGGTGTATGCCTCAATAGCAGACTCTATGAGCCATCTACTTGACTGCCTATAACTGAGCATATGACATCCTCAACAACTCAGCACAAATGTGGATACTCACAAAGGGGAAGCGAGACAGAGAGCGAGAGCCGAAGACAGGCACAATCCTCCCAATAGAAGCTTCATGGTCACTCAGCAGGTCTGTGCCTGGACTGAGTGTTGTGCCCAAAACCGAGGATTATATACATAGCCAGTCAACATCGTCTTTTCCAAAACAAACACAATACAAGATCCCACTGAAGCAGAGAGGTCAGTGTCAGAACAAACAGTTCCTGACTCACAGGCTCTTTCGAAAGGCCTTTTGATAAAGTTTCACAAATCAGATTTGTTCACATAATCGAAACCCAGGGGGTTAAAGGGCAGCAACAGCCTGGACACAATTTGCCACGGGTCTCAAAGTGGTGGTGAATTGCTGTTTTTTCAGCCTGAAGGGGGTACACACAGTGCGGTTCCCCAGGGGCCAGTGCTTAGACCACTGCTTCTTTAGATAGATATTAATGAGCTTCCATACCACATGGGAGTCAGAATGTAGTAAACAATGAGGAGGACACAGGCAGGTCAAATTTAACACAGAGAAGTGATGCATTTTAGAAACAAGTATGAGGAGAGACAATAAAATAAAGGGGAAACTCGAGAGGGGGTGCAGGAGCAGTGGAACCTGGGGTAAATGTGCAAATGGCATGTTAGCCTTCATTGCGAGAGGTTTCGAGTACAGGAGCAGGGATGTGTTGTTGCAATTATACAGGGCCTTGGTGAAGCCACACCTGGAGTATTGTGTGCAGGTTTGGTCTCCTTTTCTGAGGAAGGATGTTCTTGCTCTCGAGGGAGCGCAGCGAAGGTTTACCAGGCTGATTCCGGGGATGGCAGGACTGATGTATGAGGAGAGATTGACGAGGTTAGGATTGTTTTAGCTGGAGTTCAGACGAATGAGGTGGGATCTCATAGAGACTTATAAAATTCTAACAGGACTGGACAGGGTAGATGCAGGGAGGATGTTCCCGATGGTGGGGGGAGTCCAGAACCAGGGGTCACAGTCTGAGGATTCAGGGTAGACCATTTAGGAGACATTTCTTCACCCAAAGAGTGGTGAGCCTGTGGAATTCATTACCACAGGAAGTAGTCGATGCCAAAACATTGAATGTATTCAAGAGGCGGCTGGATACAGCACTTGGGGCGAATGGGATCAAAGGTTATGGGGAGAAAGCAGGATCAGGCTATTGAGTTGTGATTAGCCATGATCAAGGTGAATGGCGGAGCAGACTCGAAGGGCCGAATGGCCTCCTCCTGCTCCTATCTTCTATGTTTCTATGTTTGCATGAATCATTAAAGGTGGTAGGACAGGTTGAGAGCACAGCTAATAAAACATACAGCACCCTGGGCTTTATTTATAGCAAGAAGTTTAACAACACCTCGTGTTCCGCACACACGAGGACGGCCTCAACCGGGATATTGGGTTCATGTCACACTATCTGTAACCCCCACAGTTGCCTGGACCTGCCGAGTTTCACTGGCTGTCTTGTCTGGAGACAATACACATCTCTTTAACCTGTCCTGATGCTCTCTCCACTCACATCGTTTTGTTTCTTAAAGACTTGATTAGCTGTAAGTATTCGCATTCCAACCATTATTCATGTAAATTGAGTCTGTGTCTTTATATGCCCTGTTTGTGAACAGAATTCCCACTCACCTGAAGAAGGGGCTTAGAGCTCCGAAAGCTTGTATGGCTTTTGCTACCAAATAAACCTGTTGGACTTTAACCTGGTGTTGTTAAACTTCTTACTGTGTTTACCCCAGTCCAACACCGGCATCTCCACATCATGACTTTATTTATAGCAGCAGGGAACACAAGAGCAAGGAGATTATGTCAAACTTGCATAAAAACCTGATGCACTCTCAACTGGAATATTGCAGCCAGTTCTGGGTGCCACACTTTGGGAAGGATGTGAATACCTTGGAGAAGGTATGTTGGGGTGGACAGCCCACCTGGTGGAAGCAGCAGTGGTCGTGCCTCCGGCGTGGAGTCCGGCCTTGTAGCACAGAAGGGTAAGGAAAGGAGGAGGAATGGTCTAGTTGGACCAATGAGCGGCACAGGCTTGGAGGGCCGAAGGGCCTATTTCCTGTGCTGTACTGTTCTTTGTTCTTTGAAGGCAGTGGTGATAGGGGACTCTACAGTGAGGGGGTCAGACAGGCGTTTTTGTGGAGGAAGTCGAGAAACGCGGATGGTGGTTTGCCTCCCTGGTGCCGGGATCGGGGATGTTTCTGACCGTATCCAAGAAATCCTGAAGTGGGAGGGAGAGGAGTCAGAGGTCGAGGTGCATACTGATACCACTGACATAGGCAACTGAAAACAGATGGAGCTCTGGAGGAATACAGAGAGAGTAGGAAAGAACTCAAACGGGGAGTTAGAAGGGCAAAAAGAGGTCACAAAACATTCTTGGCAGACAGGATGAAGGAGAATCCTAAGGCATTTTATTCATATGTTAGGAACAAAAGAGTTGTCAGGGAAAAAGTCGGACCTCTCAGGGACAAAGGAGGGGAATTATGCTTAGAACCCAAGGGAATAGGGGAGATCCTAAATGAATACTTTGCATCGGTATTCACAAAGGAGAGGGACTTGTTGACTGGGAGTGTCTCAGAGGGAGGTGTTGACCCGTTAGAGAAAATCTCCATTACAAGGGAGGAAGTGTTAGGTTTTTTAGGTAACATCAAAACTGAAAAATCCCCAGGGCCTGATGGCATCTATCCTAGACTGCTCAGGGAGACAAGAGATGTAATTGCTGGGCCTCTGACGGAAATCTTTGTCTCTTCATTGGACACAGGTGAGGTCCCTGAGGATCTGAGGTTCTTTGTTCTTTGAAGGCAGTTCCTGCCTTGGGGTTCCTGAGGAAGGGGCGGCACGGTAGCACAGTGGAGGGGAGGCACGGTAGCACAGTTAGGGGCGGCACGGTAGCACAGTTAGGGGCGGCACGGTAGCACAGTGGTTAGCACTGCTGCTTCACAGCTCCAGGGTCACGGGTTTGATTCCGGCTTGGGTCACTGTCTGTGTGGAGTTTGCACATTCTCCTCGTGTCTGTGTGGGTTTCCTCCGGGTGCTCCGGTTTCCTCCCACAGTCCAAAGATGTGCAGGTTAGGTTGATTGGCCATGCTGAAATTGCCCCTTAGTGTCCTGGGATGCGTAGATTAGAGGGATTAGCGGGTAAAATATGTAGGGATATAGGGGTAGGGATAGGGTAGGTGGGATTGTGGTCGGTGCAGACTCGATGGGCCGAATGGCCTCTTTCTGTACTGTAGGGTTTCTATGATTCTATGATTTCTATGATTGGAGGATAGCGAATGTGGTACCGTTATTTAAGAAGGGTAGCAGGGATGACCCGGGTAATTATAGGCCAGTGAGCTTGATGTCCATGGTAGGGAAGTTGTTGGAGAGGATTCTTAGAGACAGGATGTATGTGCATTTAGAACGGAACAATCTCATTAGTGACAGACAGCATGATTTTGTAAGAGGGAGGTCGTGCCTTACAAATTTGGTGGAGTTTTTTGAGGAAGTGACAAAAACGGTTGACGAAGGAAGGGCCGTGGATGTCGTCTATATGGATTTCAGTAAGGCATTTGACAAAGTCCTTTAGGATAGTGATGGAAAAGGATGAGTGGTGTCCCAAGGGTAAGGTGTTGGATTGGGGGAAGGCTAACTTTATTGGGATCAGGCAGAAATTGGCAGCTCTTGATTGGGAGAGGCTGTTTGAGGGTAAATCCACATCTGGTATGTGGCAGTCTTTTAAGGAACGGTTGTTAGGGCTACAGGACAAGCATGTGCCTGTAAAAAAGAAGGATAGGAAGGGTAGGATTAGGGAACCGTGGATAACCAGGGAAATTGAGGGACTGGTCAAAAGGAAAAGAGAGGTGTATGTTAGGTCCAATCAGCTAAAAACGGAGGGAGCTCTGGAGGAGTACAATGAAAGTAGGAAAATACTCAAACGGGGAATTAGAAGAGCAAAAAGGGGTCACGAAATGTTCTTGGCAGACAGGATTAAGGAGAATCCCAAGGCATTTTATTCATACGTTAGGAACAAAAGGGTTGTTAGGGAAAAAATCGGACCTCTCAGGGACAAAAGTGGGGACTTATGCTTGGAGCCCAAAGAGGTAGGGGAGATCCTAAATGAATACTTTGCGTCGGTATTCACAAAGGAGAGGGATGTGTTGACTGGGAGTGTCTCGGAGGGGAGTGTTGAACCGTTGGAGAAAATCTCCATTACAAAGGAGGAAGTGTTAGGTTTGTTAGAGAATATAAAGACTGACAAATCCCCAGGGCCTGATGGAATCTATCCAAGGCTGCTCAGGGAGACGAGAGGTGAAATCGTTGGGCCTCTGACGCAAATCTTTGTCTCGTCACTGGACACAGGTGAGGTCCCAGAGGATTGGAGGATAGCCAATGTGGTCCCGTTATTTAAGAAGGGTAGGAAGGATAACCCGGGTAATTATAGGCCGGTGAGCTTGACGTCCGTGGTGGGGAAGTTGTTGGAGAAGATTCTTAAAGATAGGATGTATGCGCATTTAGAAAGGAATAAACTCATTAACGATAGTCAACATGGTTTTGTGAGAGGGAGGTCATGCCTCACTAACCTGGTGGTGTTTTTTGAAGAAGTGACCAAAATGGTTGACAAAGGAAGGGCCGTGGATGTTGTCTATATGGACTTTAGTAAAGCGTTTGACAAAGTCCCTCATGGTAGGCTAGTGAAAAAGGTTGGATCCCATGGGATAAAGGGGGAGGTGGCTAGATGGGTGGAGAACTGGCTTGGTCATAGAAGACAGAGGGTGGTAGTGGAAGGGTCTTTTTCCGGCTGGAGGCCTGTGACTAGTGGTGTACCGCAGGGCTCTGTATTGGGACCTCTGCTGTTTGTGATTTATATAAATGATCTGGAAGAAGGAGTAACTGGGGTGATCAGTAAGTTTGCGGACGACACAAAACTGGCAGGACTTGCAGATAGTGAGGAACATTGTCAGAGGCTACAGAAGGATATAGATAGGCTGGAAATTTGGGCAAGGAAATGGCAGACGGAGTTCAATCCTGATAAATGCGAAGTGATGCATTTTGGTGGGAATAATGTAAGGAGGAGCTACACGATAAATGGAAGAACCATAAAGGGTGTAGAGACGCAGAGGGACCTGGGTGTGCAAGTCCACAGATCTTTGAAGGTGACGTCACAGGTGGAGAAGGTGGTGAAGAAGGCATATGGCATGCTTGCCTTTATAGGACGGGGCATAGAGTATAAAAGTTGGGGTCTGATGTTGCAGATGTATAGAACGTTGGTTCGGCCGCATTTGGAATACTGCGTCCAGTTCTGGTCGCCACACTACCAGAAGGACGTGGAGGCTTTGGAGAGAGTACAGAGGAGGTTTACCAGGATGTTGCCTGGTATGGAGGGGCTTGGTTATGAGGAGAGATTGGGGAAACTGGGGTTGTTCTCCTTGGAAAGATGGAGGATGAGGGGAGACTTAATAGAGGTGTATAAAATTATGAAAGGCATAGATAGGGTGAACGGTGGGAAGCTTTTCCCCGGGTCGGTGGTGACGTTCACGAGGGGTCATAGGTTCAAGGTGAAGCGGGGGAGGTTTAACACAGATATCAGAAGGACATATTTCACACAGAGGGTCGTGCCTTGTTGCTGGGCAAGGTGGTGGAGGCGGACACACTGGGAACGTTTAAGACTTATCTAGACAGCTATATGAACGGAGTGGGAATGGAGGGATACAAAAGAGTGGTCTAGTTTGGACCAGGGAGCGGCGCGGGCTAATTGTTCCTTGTTTCTCGTGGAAGTGGAAATGACTAGGGTTGGGAAGCATTTTCCGATCAGGGCCATTGTGATCTCCTGGACTCGTTTCGATCGCCTCAGGGGGTCGGAGAGGAATTTCCCAGATTTTTTTTCCCCATATTGGCCCTGGGGTTTTTCACTCTGGGTTTTCGCCTCTCCCTGGAGATCACATGGTCTGGAATGGGGGGGGTGGGGGTGAGTTAATAGGTTGTAATGAACAAAGCATCGTAGCTGTGGGGGACAGCTCGGTGGATAGGATATTGGTATGTAGATAGGCTGGAAAATTGGGCGGGGATCCTGGATTCAGGATTCAATCCTGGACCGGGGAGCGGCGCGGGCTTGGAGGGCCGAAGGGCCTGTTCCTGTGCTGTATTGTTCTTTGTTCTTTGTTGTCCCACATGGCAGGTTGGTTAAGAAGGTTAAGGCTCATGGGATACAAGGAGAGGTGGCTAGATGGGTAGAAAACTGGCTTGGCCACAGGAGACAGAGGGTAGCAGTCGAAGGGTCTTTTTCCGGCTGGAGGTCTGTGACCAGTGGTGTTCCGCAGGGCTCTGTACTGGGACCTCTGCTATTTGTGATATATATAAATGATTTGGAAGAAGGTGTAACTGGTGTTATCAGCAACTTTGCGAATGACACGAAGATGGCTGGACTTGCGGATAGCGATGAACATTGTCGGACAATACAGCATAGAACATAGAACATAGAACATAGAACATAGAACATTACAGCGCAGAACAGGCCCTTCGGCCCACGATGTTGCACCGACCAGTTAAAAAAAAAAACTGTGACCCTCCAACCTAAACCAATTTCTTTTCGTCCATGAACCTATCTACGGATCTCTTAAACGCCCCCAAACTAGGCACATTTACAACTGATGCTGGCAGGGCATTCCAATCCCTCACCACCCTCTGGGTAAAGAACCTACCCCTGACATCGGTTCTATAACTACCCCCCCTCAATTTAAAGCCATGCCCCCTCGTGCTGGATTTCTCCATCAGAGGAAAAAGGCTATCACTATCCACCCTATCTAAACCTCTAATCATCTTATATGTTTCAATAAGATCCCCTCTTAGCCGCCGCCTTTCCAGCGAAAACAATCCCAAATCCCTCAGCCTCTCCTCATAGGATCTCCCCTCCATACCAGGCAACATCCTGGTAAACCTCCTCTGCACCCTCTCCAAAGCCTCCACATCCTTCCTGTAATGTGGGGACCAGAACTGCACACAGTACTCCAAGTGCGGCCGCACCAGAGTTGTGTACAGTTGCAACATAACGCTACGACTCCTAAATTCAATCCCCCTACCAATAAACGCCAAGACACCATATGCCTTCTTAACAACCTTATCTACTTGATTCCCAACTTTCAGGGATCTATGCACACATACACCTAGATCCCTCTGCTCCTCCACACTATTCAAAGTCCTCCCGTTAGCCCTATACTCAACACATCTGTTATTCCTACCAAAGTGAATTACCTCACACTTCTCCGCATTAAACTCCATCCGCCACCTCTCGGCCCAACTTTGCAACCTGTCTAAGTCTTCCTGCAAACTACGACACCCTTCCTCACTGTCTACCACACCACCGACTTTGGTGTCATCAGCAAATTTGCTAATCCACCCAACTATACCCTCATCCAGATCATTAATAAATATTACAAACAGCAGTGGCCCCAAAACAGATCCCTGAGGTACACCACTTGTAACCGCACTCCATGATGAATATTTACTATCAACCACCACCCTCTGTTTCCTATCCGCTAGCCAATTCCTGATCCAATTTCCTAGATCACCCCCAATCCCATACATCTGCATTTTCTGCAGAAGCCTACCATGGTGAACCTTATCAAACGCCTTACTAAAATCCATATATACCACGTCCACTGCCTTGCCCCCATCCACCTCCTTGGTCACTTTCTCAAAAAACTCAATAAGGTTAGTAAGGCACGACCTACCTGCCACAAAACCATGCTGACTATCACCTATCAATTCATTACTCTCCAAATAACTATAAATCCTATCCCTTATAATTTTTTCCAACATCTTGCCGACAACAGAAGTGAGACTCACCGGTCTATAATTCCCGGGGAAGTCTCTGTTCCCCTTCTTAAACAATGGGACAACATTCGCTAACCTCCAATCTTCTGGTACTATACCAGAGGCCAACGACGACCTGAAGATCAGAGCCAGAGGCTCTGCAATCACTTCTCTTGCCTCCCAGAGAATCCTTGGATAAATCCCATCCGGACCAAGGGATTTATCTATTTTCAGACCCTCCAGAATATCCTGCACATCCTCCTTATCAACTGTAATACTGTCTATTCTACTCCCCTGCAACCCAGTGTCCTCCTCAGCTATATTCATGTCCCCTTGCGTGAACACCGAAGAGAAATATTGGTTCAATGCTTCACCAATCTCCTCCGGTTCCACACATAACTTCCCTCTGCCATCTATAACTGGCCCTAAACTTGCCCTAACCAACCTTCTGTTCTTGACATACCTATAGAACGCCTTAGGATTCTCTTTAACCCTATCCGCCAAAGTCTTCTCATGTCCCCTTTTAGCCCTTCTAAGCTCGCTCTTCAACTCCCTCTTAGCCAATCTAAAGCTTTCTAGTGCACTACCCGAGTGCTCACGTCTCATCCGAACATAAGCCTCCTTTTTCTTTTTAACCAACAAAGAAACTTTTTTTGGTGCACCACGGTTCCCTAGCCCTACCAATTCCTCCTTGCCTGACAGGGACATACCTATCACAGACTCGCAGTAGCTGCTCCTTGAAAAAACTCCACATGTCGGACGTTCCCAGTCCCTGTAATCTCCTAGTCCAACCTATGTTTCCTAATTCTCTCCTAATAGCCTCATAATTACCCTTCCCCCAGCTAAAACCACTGGCCCGAGGTTCATGCTTATCCCTTTCCATCACTAAGGTGAACGTAACCGAATTGTGGTCACTATCACCAAAATGCACACCAACTTCCAAGTCTAGCACCTGGTCTGGCTCATTTCCCAGCACCAGATCCAATATAGCCTCACCTCTAGTTGGCCTGTCTACATACTGAGTCAAAAAACCTTCCTGCACGCTTTGAACAAAAACTGACCCCTCTAACGAGCTAGAGCTATAACAATTCCAGTCAATATTAGTCAAGTTAAAATCCCCCATAACAATTGCCCTATTACTTTCACTCCTAAGCAGGATTGACTCCGCAATCCTTTCCTCAACCTCTCTAGAACTTTTAGGAGGTCTATAAAAGACTCCCAACAGGGTGACCTCTCCTCTCCTATTTCTAATCTCCGCCCATACTACCTCAACAGATAAGTCCTCATCAAACCTCCTCTCTGACACTGTGATACAATCTCTGACCAATAATGCTACCCCTCCCCCTCTTCTACCTCCTTCCCTACTTCGACTAAAACATTTGAACCCCGGGACCTGCAGCATCCATTCCTGCCCCTGCTCTATCCATGTCTCTGAAATAGCCACAACATCGAAGTCCCAGGTACTGATCCACGCTGCAAGTTCACCCACTTTATTGCGAATACTCCTGGCATTGAAGTATACACATTTCAAACCCTGCTCCACCCCACCTCTGCAATGCCGTGCATTGCAGTCCCCATCCATGCATCCCTCACTTTCAGCCCCACTACTCAGGATCCCTCCCCCCCCCCGAATCAGTTTAAACCTCCCTGCATGGCCTTAGCAAATTTACCCCCCAGGATATTGGTCCCCTTCTGATTAAGGTGTAGACCATCCTTCTCATAGAGGTCACACCTTCCCCAGTACGAGCCCCAATTGCTTAAGTACCTGAACCCCTCCCTCCTGCACCATCCCCTCAGCCATGAATTCAAACCTTCCCTCTCCCTATTCCTCTCTAAACTATCCCGTGGTACAGGCAAGAGTCCAGAGATAACCACTCTGTCAGTCTTGGCCTTTAGTTTCCACCCCAACTCCATAAATCCCTGCCTAATATCCCCTTCCCCTATCCTCCCTATGTCGTGTGTCCCCACATGTACAATAACTTGTGGTTTATCTCCCTCCCCCCTAAGAGTCCTGAATACCCTGTCAGACACATCCCGGACCCCAGCCCCTGGTAGGCAACACACCAACCCTGAGTCCCTACCTTTAGTTCCGACCCTCCTATCTGTCCCCTTAATTGTGGAGTCCCCAATCACAAGGCCCAGTCTTTTACAGCCCCTAACCACCTGAGCTTTCTCACTCGGCTCACCCCCAGAGATCTGCTCTCTATGCTCAGTTGATTCCTCCTCAACTGAGCAGGATATAGATAGGCTGGAAAATTGGGCGGAGAAATGGCAGATGGAATTTAATCCAGATAAATGCGAAGTGATGCATTTTGGAAGAACTAATGTAGGGGGGAGTTATACAATAAATGGCAGAGTCATCAGGAGTATAGAAACACAGAGGGACCTAGGTGCGCAAGTCCACAAATCCTTGAAGGTGGCAGCACAGGTGGAGAAGGTGGTGAAGAAGGCATATGGTATGTTTGCCTTTATAGGACAAGGTATAGAGTATAAAAGCTGGAGTCTGATGTTGCAGCTGTTTAGAACGCTGGTTAGGCCACATTTGGAGTACTGCGTCCAGTTCTGGTCGCTGCACTACCAGAAGGACGTGGAGGCTTTAGAGAGAGTGCAGAGAAGGTTTACCAGGATGTTGCCTGGTATGGAGGGTCTTAGCTATGAGGAGAGATTGGGTAAACTGGGCTTGTTCTCCCTGGAAAGACGGAGAATGAGGGGAGACCTAATAGAGGTGTACAAAATTATGAAGGGTATAGATAGGGTGAACAGTGGGAAGCTTTTTCCCAGGTCGGAGGTGACGATCACGAGGGGTCACGGGCTCAAGGTGAGAGGGGCGAGGTATAACTCAGATATCAGAGGGATGTTTTTTACACAGAGAGTGGTAGGGGCCTGGAATGCGCTGCCAAGTAGGGTGGTGGAGGCAGGCACGCTGACATCGTTTAAGACTTACCTGGATAGTCACATGAGCAGTCTGGGAATGGAGGGATACAAACGAATGGTCTAGTTGGACCAATGAGTGGCACAGGCTTGGAGGGCCGAAGGGCCTGTTTCCTGTGCTGTACTGTTCTTTGTTCTTTGAAAGGGGAAGGGGTTATGAAAGGAGAATATAGGAAGTTAGGTAGGGAGTTAAGAAGAAGGAACGCAAAGGTAGTAATCTCGGGATTGCTGCCTGTGCCACGAGACAGTGAGGGAAGGAACAGAATGAGGTGGAGGATAAATGCGTGGCTGAGGGATTGGAGCAGGGGTCAGGGATTCAGGTTCCTGGATCATTGAGACCTCTTTAGCGGTCAAAAATGACGTGTTTCACTTAAATCCCAGGGGGACCAATATCCTGGCGGGAAGGTTTGCTAAGGCTACTGGGGAGTGTTTAAACTAGAATGGTTGGGGGGTGGGACTCAAAATGAAGTGACTGGGAGAGAGGGGGTTAGCTTAAAAATAAAAGGGGCTTGTCGACAGTGTGAGAGGGAGGATAGGCAGGTGACGGAGAAGGGGAGCGCTCAGACCGAAGGGTTGAGATGTGTTTATTTTAACGCAAGGAGTGTAGTGAACAAAATGGATGAGCTTAGAGTGTGGATCGCTATTTGGAAGTGTGATGTGGTGGCCATTACAGAGACTTGGTTATCTCAGGGACAGGACTGGATACTTCAAGTGCCGGGTTTCAGATGTTTCAGGAGGGACAGGGAAAGAGACAAAAGAGGTAGGGGAGTGGCACTGTTGATCAGGGATAGTGTCACGGCTGTAGAAAAGATGGACGCCAGAGAGGGATTGTCTACGGAATCTCTGTGGGTGGAGGTTTGCAACAGGAAGGGGTCAATAACTTTACTGGGTGTTTTCTAAAGGCCGCCCAATAGTAGCAGGGATGTGGAGGAGCAGATTGGGAAGCAGATCCTGGAGAGATGTGATAATAACAGAGTGGTCGTGATGGGAGATTTTAATTTCCCAAATATCGATTGGAATATCCCTAGGGTAAGGAGTTTAGATGAGCTAGGTGTGTTCAGGAGGGCTTCCTGACACAGTATGTGGATAAGCCTACAAGAGGAGAGGCTGTACTTGATTTGGTATTAGGGAATGAACCTGGGCAGGTGTCAGATCTCTCAGTGGGAGAGCATTTTGGGGATAGTGATCATAACTCTATCTCCTTTACATTAGCATTGGAGAGAGATAGGATCAGTCAAGCTAGGAAAGTGTGTATTTGGAGTAAGGGCAATTATGAGGCTATTAGGCAGGAAATTAGAGGCATAAATTGGAAGGAGGTTTTCTCAGGGAAATGTACAGAAGAAATGTGGCAAATTATCAAGGAAAATTTGTCTGGAGCTCTGCACAACAACGTTCCAATGAGACAGGGGAGTTATGGTAGGTTACAGGAACCATGGTGCACGAAAGCTGTAACAAATTTAGTCAAGAAGAAAAGAAAAGCTTACAAAAGGTTCAGGGAGTGAGGTAATGTTAGAAATCTAGAAGAGTATACGACTAGTAGGAAGGAACTTAAGAGGGAAATTAGAAGAGCAAGAAGGGGTCATGAGAAGGCCTTGGCAGACAGGATAAAGAAAAACCCCAAGGCATTCTACAAGTATGTTAAGAGCAAGAAGATAAGATGTAAGGTTATATAAGGCATTGGTGAGGCCGAATTTGGAGTATTGTGTACAGTTTTGGTCACCTAGTTACAGGAAGGATGTAAATAAGATTGAAAGAGTGCAGAGAAGCTTCACAAGGATGTTGCCGGGACTTGAGAAGCTGAGTTACAGAGAGAGATTGAATCGGTTGGGACTTTATTCCCTGGAGCGTAGAAGATTGAGGGGAGATTTGATAGAGGTGTATAAGATTTTGATGGGTATAGATAGAGTGAATGCAAGCAGGCTTTTTCCGCTGAGGCTAGGGGAGAAAAAAACCAGAGGGCATGGGTTAAGGGTGAAAGGAGAAAAGTTTAAAGGGAATATTAGGGGGGGCTTCTTCACGCAGAGAGTGGTGGGAGTGTGGAATGAGCTGGCGGATAAAGTGGTAAATGCGGGGTCACTTTTAACATTTAAGAAAAACTTGGACGGGTTCATGGATGAGAGGGGTGTGGAGGGATATGGTCCAAGAGCAGGTCAATGGGACTAGGCATAAAATGGTTCGGCACAGACAAGAGGGGCCAAAAGGCCTGTTTCTGAGCTGTAATTTTCTATGGTTCTATGTGAAGGAGTAGGACCGATCAAACGTGACGGTGGGAAAGTCTGTATAGAACTGGTAGAAATAGCAGAGGTACTCAATGAATACTTTGCTTCAGTATTCACAGTGGAAAAGGCTGATTCAACTATCTTCTCAAACTGTGACCAAGTATCTTTTAATTTTTTTAAAAGTTTTAATTTCTCTTTCTGGGTTGTTTCTTTTGTAGTTGCAGTGCAGACTTGCAGTGGACTGAGAAGATTGAGCATGTGGACATTAGGAAAGAGGATGTGTTGGAGCTTTTGAAAAGCATCAAGTTAGATAAATTGCCGGGACCGGATGGGATGTACCCCAGGTTACTGTGGGAGGCGAGGGAAGAGATTGCTGAGCCTCTGGCAATGGTCTTTGCGTCATCAATGGAGACGGGAGAGATTCCGGAGGATTGCGAATGTGGTTCCGTTATTCAAGAAAGGGAGAAGAGATAGCCCGGGAAATTATAGACCAGTGAGTCTAACCTCAGTGGTTGGTAAGTTGATGGAGAAGATCCTGAGAGGCAGGATTTATGAACATCTGGAGAGGAATAGTATGATCAGAAATAGCCAGTACGGCTTTGCCCAAGGCAGATCATGCCTCACGAGCCTAATTAAATTTTTTGAAGATATAACTAGACACGTAGAGAGGGAAGAGCGGTAGATGTAGTTTATATGAATTTCAGCAAGGCGTTTGATAAGGTGCCCCATGCAAGGCTGATTGAGAAAGTGAAGGGGCATGGGATACAAGGGGACGTTGCTTTGTGGATTCAGAACTGGCTTGCCCACAGAAGGCAAAGAGTGGTTGTAGATGGGTCTTTTTCAGCATGGAGGTCGGTCACCAGTGGAGTGCCCCAGGGATCTGTTCTGGGACCCTTGCTCTTTGTGATTTTTATAAATGACCTGGATGAGGAAGTGGAAGGATGGGTTGGCAAGTTTGCTGATGACACAAAGGTTGGAGGTGTTGTGGATAGTGTAGAGGGATGTCAGCAGTTGCAACGAGACATAGATAAGATGCAAGACTGGGCGGAGAAGTGGCAGATGGACTTCAACCCAGATAAGTGTGTGGTGGTTCATTTTGGCAGGTCGAATAGGATGAAAGAATGTAATATTAAGGGTAAGATGCTTGGCAGTGTGGAAGATCAGAAGGATCTTGGGGTCCGGGTTCATAGGACGCTCAAACCAGCATCGCAGGTGGAGGCTGTGGTTAAGAAGGTGTATGGAATACTGGCCTTCATCAATAGAGGAATTGAGTTTAGAAATCGGGAGATAATGCTGCAGCTGTATAGGACCCTGGTCAGACCCCACCTGGAGTACTGTGCCCAGTTCTGGTTGACTCATAACAGAAAGGATGTGGAAGCCATAGAAAGGGTGCAGAGGAGATTTACAAGGATGTTGCCTGGATTAGGTGGCATGCCTTATGAGGATAGGTTGAGAGAGTTAGGTCTTTTCTCCTTGGAGAAGCGAAGGATGAGAGGTGACCTGACAGAGGTGTATAAGATGTTGAGAGGTATTGATAGAGTGGATTCGCAGAGGCTTTTACCCAGGGCTGAAATGGTTGCCACAAGAGGTCACAGGTTTAGGGTGCTGGGGAGTAGGTACAGAGGAGATGTTTGGGGTAAGTTTTTCACTCAGAGGGTGGTGGGTGCGTGGAATCGGCTGCTGGTAGTGGTGGTGGAGGCGGATTCGATTGAGTCTTTTAAGAGACTTTTGGATAAGTTCATGGAAGTTACTAAGATAGAGGGTTATAGGTAAGCCTAGTAGGTAGGGACAAGTTCGGCGCAACTTGTGGGCCGAAGGGCCTGTTTGTGCTGTAGCGTTTCTATGTTCTATGTTCTGAGGTTTGGAGATTTACCAGAATGAGATCAGGGCTGAGGGACTTCAGTCACTTTTTTTTCATTTGTTCGCTGGCTGGGCCAGCATTTATTGGCCATCCCTGAGGGCATTAAGAGTCATAGAGTCATAGAGTCATAGAGGTTTACAGCATGGAAACAGGCCTTTCGGCCTAACTTGTCCATGCCGCCGTTTTTTTTAAACCCCTAAGCTAATCCCAATTGCCCGCATTTGGCCCATATCCCTCTATACCCATCTTACCCATGTAACTGTCTAAATGCTTTTTAAAAGACAAAATTGTATCCGCCTCTACTACTACCTCTGGCAGCTTGTTCCAGACACTCGCCACCCTCTACGTGAAACGAATTGCCCCTCTGGACACTTTTGTATCTCTCCCCTCACCTTAAACCTATGCCCTCTAGTTTTAGACTCCCCTACCTTTGGGAAAAGATATTGACTATCTCACTGATCTCTTCTCCTCATTATTTTATAGACCTCTATCAGATCACCCCTCAGCCTCCTACGCTCCAGAGAAAAAAGTCCCAGTCTATCCAGCCTCTCCTTATAACTCAATCCATCAAGTCCCGGTAGCATCCTCGTAAATCTTTTCTGCACTCTTTCTAGTTTAATAATATCCTTTCTATAATAGGGTGACCAGAATTGCACACAGTATTCCAAGTGTGGCCTTACCAATGTCTTGTATAACTTCAACAAGACGTCCCAACTCCTATATTCAATGTTCTGACCGATGAAATCAAGCATGCTGAATGCCTTCTTCACCACTCTGTCCACCTGTGACTCCACTTTCAAGGAGCTATGAACATGTACCCCGAGATCTCTTTGTTCTGTAACTCTCCCCAACGCCCTACCATTAACTGAGTAAGTCCTGCCCTGGTTCAATCTTCCAATATGCATCACCTCACATTTCTCTAAATTAAACTCCATCTGCCATTCGTCAGCCCACTGGCCCAATTGGATCCTGCTGCAATTGGAGATAACTTTCTTCACTGTCCACTATGCCACCAATCTTAGTGTCATCTGCAAACTTACTAACCATGCCTCCTATATTTTCATCCAAATCATTAATATAAATGACAAATAACAGTGGACCCAGCACTAATCTCTGAGGCACACCGCTGGTCACAGGCCTCCAGTTTGAAAAACAACCCTCTACAACCACTTCTGTCAAGAAGCCAATTTTGTATCCATTTAGATACCTCACCCTGGATCCTGTGAAATTTAACCTTATGCAACAACCTACCATGCGGTACCTTGTCAAAGGCCTTGCTAAAGTCCATGTAGACAACATCAACTGCACTGCCCTCATCTACCTTCTTGGTTACCCCTTCAAAAAACTCAATCAAATTTGTGAGGCATGATTTTCTACTCACGAAGCCATGCTGACTGTCCCTAAATGCCTGTCGATCGTGTCTCTCAAAATATCTTCCAACAATTTACTCATCACAGATATGAGGCTCACTGGCCTGTAGTTCCCAGGTTTTTCCCTGCAGCCCTTTTTAAACAAAGGCACAACATTTGCCACTCTCCAATCTTCAGGCACCTCACCCATGACTATCGATGATTAAAATATCTCGGCTGGGGGACCCGCAATTTCCTCCCGAGCCTCCCACAATGTCCTGGGATGCACTTCATCAGGTCCCAGGGATTTATCTACTTTGATGCGCTTTAAGACTTCCAGCACCTCCTTCTCCGTAATATGTACACTCCTCAAGACATCACTATTTATTTCCACATTCTATGGCTCTGCAGTTACATGTGGGCCAGACCAGGAAAGGACGGCAGATTTCCTTCCCTGAAGGACATTAGTGAACCAGATGGGGATTTCACGATGGTTTCACGGCCATCATTAGACTTTTAATTCCAGATTTTATCTGCTGTGGTGGGATTCGAACCCAGGTCCCCAGAGCAGGATTAGGCTATTGAGTTGGATGACAATCGGCCATGATTGTGATGAATGGCAGAACATGCTCAAAGGGCCCCATTGGCCTCCTCCTGCTCCTGTTTTCTATGTTTCTATGTTTCTGCTCAAGAAATACAAAGTTCTTCTTTCCCCCATTGAATGAAGTTTGGCATGATGTGGAGATGCCGGCGTTGGACTGAGGTGAACACAGTAAGAAGTCTCACAACACCAGGTTAAAGTCCAACAGGTTTATTTGGAATCACAAGGTTTCGGAGTGCTGCTCCTTCACCAGGTGAGTGTAATACAAAGTCAGAGTGACTCACCTGACGAAGGAGCAGTGTTCTGAAAGCTCGTGATTCCAAATAAACCTGTTGGACTTTAACCTGGTGTTGTGAGACCACTTACTGAAGTTTGTCACGGGGTTTAAGGTGGCACAGCTATTTTTTTAAAAACCCACACAATTGCATCATAAAACCACCATTGCATTATTTTCACAGCATTGGTGTGACGTTTGATGGGATTTCACTGTGACACAATGAGGGATATGGAGGAAAGGCAGGTAAATGGAATCAAGTTACTGATCCATTCAATCCATTTGAATACTGGAAAACGTTTGAGGGGCTGAATGGCCTCTTCCTGTTCCTAATGTTTCTACATTGCTGTGACATAATCTTGCAAAATTATTCTTGCCTGGAATGAAGATATTGTCTCCTCAAATTTTTTTGATTTGATTTATTATTGTCACATGCGTTGGTATACGGTGAAAAGTATTGTTTCTTGCGCGCTATCCAGACAAAACATACCGTTCATAGAGAAGGAAAGGAGAGAGTGCAGAATGTAGTGTTACAGTCATAGCTAGGGTGTAGAGAAAGATCAACTTAATGCAAGGTAGGTCCATTCAAAAGTCTGATGGCAGCAGGGAAGAAATTGTTCTTGAGCCGGTTGGTGCGTGACCTCAAACTTTTGTATCTTTTTCCTGATGGAAGAAGGTGGAAGAGAGAATGTCTGGGATGCGTGGGGTCTTTGATCATACTGGCTGCTTTTCCAAGGCAGCGTGAAGTGTAGACAGAGTCAATGGATGGGAGGCTGGTTTGAGTGATGGATTGGGCTACATTCACAACCCTTTGTAGTTTTTTGCGGTCTTGGACAGAGCAGGAGCCAGACCGAGCTGTGATACAACCAGAAAAAATGCTTTCTATGGTGCATCTGCAAAAGTTGGTGAGAGTCATAGCGGACATGCCAAATATCCAACTCATTGTGTAATGTATGAAGCGCAGTAATGGTAGCCGTGGGGTCAAGTGGAGCCTTGTTTAATTGGCAGACCTTGGTCTGAATTTCAAGAGTTTCTGAGTCACACTGTCTGGTTAATGTTTAAACTGTGTGATTATACAATTGGAGAACCCTGCAGCACAAAGGAGGCGAGTTGGCCCTGGATACATGTGCTGTCTCTTTGAAAGATTAATCCTGCTGCCCCTGCTCTTTCTCCCAGTCCTGAAACAGTTCCCCTTCCAAGCATTTGAAAGTTATTAATGAATCTGCTTCCTCCACTCTTTCAGGCAGTGCTTTCCAGATCACAACTTGCTGTGTAACAAAATCTTGCTTCTCCCTTCCAGCTTTTGTGCAAATTATGTTATCTTCAATGTGTATCCTCTGGTTATTGATCCACCTGAACTGCGCCTAGTCCCCACAAAGAGCACACAAACAGCCCAGTGAGTGTAAGGGGGTGAGTCTGGAACCCACAATGTGAGTCCAGGCATCGGGGGGCAGTAGACCCTGTATCTGAGCTGAGCTTGTTTGTATATAGTTATAACTGCTATTTAATAAATCACCATTGTGAAGGTATTTCCTCACACTACACCGTATAACAAACACCTTCTTTCAGAACAAACCTTTCTCTTGTAAACAGCCAAGATCAGAGCCTGGACACCAGTTGGACCCAATTAGCAGACTTCATTCTCTGAAGAGCATTCTCAGCACAAGCAAGTACCACAGGGCTGAGTGTGACACAGATCACTCTCTGCTATCTACTAGTTTGAGGATGCAATCCTTGAAGCTTTTTCAATCAAAGCAGAATGCCAATCTCATGTCAGCATCAGCCACACTACCATCCAGAAAACAATTCCTTGACTCAGTTGAGTAGGTGTCAATAGCTGTAAGTCAGTGGTCTACTGCTCCTAATGTGTTTGTTTGTGCGTACTCTCAGGCATTTCCACAGAGAGTACAGAAGTAAAATGGAATATATTTTGAGTTGCCATCTACAATATCGCACTCTCAGCAAGAGTGAAAAATTTCTGGCTAATTCAAGGCTAATATCAGTGTGATGGAACCAAGCAAGTCTGTTCTCAGTAATTCCAAAAGAGATCAGAGTGAGAAGACTCTGAATGCACAAAGAACCACCCAAAGTAAATTCCAACTACTCCAATTCCAATGAACCAATGACTACTGTTTACCACATTGCCAGAACATCCAGATGTTCTGCAACTCGGGGAATGCCAGCAGCCTGTTCAAAGGGATCAAAGACATGGGGGCGATCTTACCAAAAAAATTCAAAGTGCTGAACGAGCGTGAAATTGGGAGAACCACGCTGTTTTTTTGGGACGAGTTAAAAATCAAATCTTACCTCACTTTGAGGAAAAAAATGAAGCAAGATCTATTTCCCACCAGCAGGGAGAGGTGGTGATGCCGAAGCTCACCGAAAGCCAGCAGGTGGCAGCAGAGGGCACCATTGCGCATGTGTAGATCTCAACAGAGAGATCTGTCAGTCACCTATCCCAGCTATCGCTGGCCTCCACGGCTGATCACCCCCAGCTATTGCTACCCATCACGGCTCCCCACACCCCCGTATGGACTGTCAACCCACTCCCCTGCATGGCCTGGCCAATCATCGGATGAAGAGTGTGCAGCATCCCCCCCACCCGCCTCTGTCTTAGGCCCCATGCCCTTCAGCCCCTCCCCTCAAAGTAGGCCCTTGGCACTGTCCAGTGCTCAGTGGGCACTGCCAGTGTGCTAGGCTGACAGTGCCAGGTGCCCAGTGGGCAGTGCCAGGCTACCACTGCCCAAGGGGAACCCCCCCAGCCCTGACTTCCCGGGGGGGGGGGGGCCTCAATGGCCTCCAGTCCTAGCAGCAAGGTCATCACAACATGTCCCCGTTGATGGGGACTATACATGATCCTTAGCGGTGAGGGCCTTCATCGGCGTGGCAGGTGAGCCCGGACGATTGCGTCCCGGGATTACTTATAGTATTTAAATTCTACTTTAAATAGAATTCTCATTGGATATCCGGTGCCCGTAAGATGGAGAGGCGAGAAAGTGGACGTGAACCCGATTTTTCAGCTCTCGCAATCTTACCGGCTCGCCCCGGCCATCGACCAGTGGGGCAAGACAGCAAGATCGCCCCCCCCAAGGGTCTGTCAGCAAATGGAACAATAATGTGTCTATTAAAAACAAAGGCGGGGTGGTCGTCACTGATTGTAATAAACTGTTGAATGGATGGGTAGAGCGCTTGATTTGTACTCTAGGGAGAAGACTCTTTCCACCACGGCTAGCCTGTCTGTCAAGGCAGAGTTGCATATTGAATCCACAGTGATGCAGCTTAGGGAGGCACAGTGGCACAATGATTAGCACTCACAGCGCCAGGGACCTGGGTTCGATTCCCGGGTCACTGTCTGTGCGGAGTTTGCACGTTCTCCCCGTGTCTGCGTGGGTTTCCTCCGGGTGCTCCGGTTTCCTCCTACAGTCTGAAAGACTTGCTGGTTAGGTGCATTGGCCGTGCTAAAATCTCCCTCAGTGTACCCAAACAGGCATCGGAGTGTGGCGACTAGGGGATTTTCACAGTAACTTCATTGCCATGTTAATGTAAACCTACTTGTGACTAATGAATAAATAAAGTTTAAGAGCTATTGACTCACTTTACATCAGTAAAGCTCAAGGTGCTGATGCTGGATCACCTGAACTCCACAAGCTTGCAAAACAAGCACTTCTGCAGCATCTAGACAAGCTCCTCTTGTTCTACTGGAGGGAGGGGCGGTGCTCCGGGATATGCAGACTGTGATCCTATACGTGAGTAAGGGGGAACCACAGTGATTGCAATAATTCATAGGATCAGAGAATTCCTGAAGAAGGAAGCCGTTTGGCCCATTGGGTTTGCACTGACTCTGAGACAGAACATCTTACCCAGGTCCACTCCCTGCCTTATCCCTGTAACTCCACACATTTACCCCACTAATCCCCCGAATCTACACATCTTTTCCACCTAATCTGCACATCTTTGGAGTGTGGGAGAAAACCGGAGCACCGCGCTAACACGGGGAGAACATGCAAACTCCGCACAGATTCCACACAATTATTGAGGCATCACCCTGCTGAGCATCATGTGAAAGTAAGTATTTGCCAAAATGGCGGAACATTTATTTCATATTCCAGTGTGGTTTCAGAACTGGGAGATCTATAACTTACATCATCTTCTCAGATCAGCAGCTGCAAGGAAAGTGACAGAAACAAAGGAGATCATGATATATTACCATCATTGATCATGTCAGCAGAGCTGGACTAGATGAGGTCCCAGAGGAAATAGGCTACCATGCTAAAACTGCTCAATGCAATCTCCTCCTACCATTACAACTTGATGGTCAAGATTAGCGAAGATTGGACAACATCAAAACCCTTAGAGATGTGCTGTGGGGTCAAACACGGTTGTGTTCTGGCACTGAATCTGGCACTTTCTCTTTGCTGCTGTCATCTACCTTCAGATCATCTACAGAGGGGAAACTGTTCAGCTTTGATCACCCAAGATCAATGGCAAAGCTGCACTAAGCCATCAACAGAACAAGTTGCTCTACTCATTCCACACTGAGAAACACCTGCAGAGGCAAATGGACAGACTCTCTCATGCCTGTAAAATGGTTGGTTTGACATCAGCATCAGGAAACCAATGTCATGGCTCAGGATGCTTTACTGTCATCTAACAGCACTGATAATGTGACTCTAGAGATTGTTGATAGCTTCACAGATCTTGGCTCCACAATCACAAGCAATCTGTCACTTGATGCAGAAATCAGCCCATACACTGTATCCAATCTGAGCAAGAGAGTGTGGAACAACCTGACTGAGAACACCAGACTGCCAGTCTACCAAGCTTGCACCCTCAGCTCAATCAGCTACAGTGGTGAAGCTTGGACAGTATGTGCCAGGCTGGAGAAAAGGCTGAACCTTTTCTGTCTCAAACATATCCTTGGCTTCTCTCGGCAGGACAAGGTCACCAACCCAGAGGTCCTGGACTGTGTTAATTCCATCAGCATAAACTCATTGCCAAGCCAGTGATGTGGGCACTGCCACAGCCATGGTCATCAGATGGATCATGGCTAGACACACAAAGATCTCCTGAACAATGAACTGGCCACTGGGTCGTGCCTTCCTGCTGGCTAAAACTCTGATACAAGGACACCTGTGAGCTTATAAGAGTTCAGGGTTCTTAAAACCAGTTTCCCTGCCCCCCCTCTTCTTGTTTCCTCACACCTCGGGCTCAGGCCACATGGACAATAGCTGCTCTTCAATATTTTACTGAACAACTTTGGAGATGAGAAAGACAAGGAAGGTGATGGTAGGGTCCTGATAAATGAGCTTAGACTATCCATGACTGCCTGGAAGGAGCCACTCAATAAGTTAGGAGGAGCTGTCACTGTAGTGGGGTTACAATTGTGGAGATTGGCTGCAGGTTTTGAAGTATTGCTGACATGGCTAAATCATTGAATAAATGCACACATCTGTGGACCCTGTACCCCAGTGAGAGTCAGCACCTTCAGGAGAGGAGGGGATCATTAATGCGGAGAAGTGTGAGGTAATTCACTTTGGTAGGAATAACAGATGTGTTGAGTATAGGGCTAACGGGAGGACTTTGAATAGTGTGGAGGAGCAGAGGGATCTAGGTGTATGTGTGCATAGATCCCTGAAAGTTGGGAATCAAGTAGATAAGGTTGTTAAGAAGGCATATGGTGTCTTGGCGTTTATTGGTAGGGGGATTGAATTTAGGAGTCGTAGCGTTATGTTGCAACTGTACACAACTCTGGTGCGGCCGCACTTGGAGTACTGTGTGCAGTTCTGGTCCCCACATTACAGGAAGGATGTGGAGGCTTTGGAGAGGGTGCAGAGGAGGTTTACCAGGATGTTGCCTGGTATGGAGGGGAGATCCTATGAGGAGAGGCTGAGGGATTTGGGATTGTTTTCGCTGGAAAGGCGGCGGCTAAGAGGGGATCTTATTGAAACATATAAGATGATTAGAGGTTTAGATAGGGTGGATAGTGATAGCCTTTTTCCTCTGATGGAGAAATCCAGCACGAGGGGGCATGGCTTTAAATTGAGGGGGGGTAGTTATAGAACCGATGTCAGGGGTAGGTTCTTTACCCAGAGGGTGGTGAGGGATTGGAATGCCCTGCCAGCATCAGTAGTAAATGCGCCTAGTTTGGGGGCGTTTAAGAGATCCGTAGATAGGTTCATGGACGAAAAGAAATTGGTTTAGGTTGGAGGGTCACAGTTTTTTTTTTTAACTGGTCGGTGCAACATCGTGGGCCGAAGGGCCTGTTCTGCGCTGTAATGTTCTATGTTCTATGTTCTATGTACCCCAGTGAGAGTCAGCACCTTCAGGAGAGGAGGGGATCATGTACCCCAGTGAGAGTCAGCACCTTCAGGAGAGGAGGACGACCTTGTACCCCAGTGAGAATCAGCACCTTCAGGAGAGGAGGACGACCTTGTACCCCAGTGAGAATCAGCACCTTCAGGAGAGGAGGACGATCTTGTACCCCAGTGAGAGTCAGCACCTTCAGGAGAGGAGAGGGACCGTGTCCCCCAGTGAGAGTCAGCACCTTCAGGCGAGGAGAGGGACCGTGTCCCCCAGTGAGAGTCAGCACCTTCAGGAGAGGAGAGGGACCGTGTCCCCCAGTGAGAGTCAGCACCTTCAGGCGAGGAGAGGGACCGTGTCCCCCAGTGAGAGTCAGCACCTTCAGGAGAGGAGGGGAGCCTGTCCCCCAGTGAGAGTCAGCACCTTCAGGAGAGGAGGGGGCCCTGTACCCCAGTGAGAGTCAGCACCTTCAGGAGAGGAGAGGAACCCTGTCCCCCAGTGAGAGTCAGCACCTTCAGGAGAGGAGGGGGACCCTGTACCCCAGTGAGAGTCAGCACCTTCAGGAGAGGAGGGGACCCTGTACCCCAGTGAGAGTCAGCACCTTCAGGAGAGGAGGGGAGCCTGTCCCCCAGTGAGAGTCAGCACCTTCAGGAGAGGAGGGGAGCCTGTCCCCCAGTGAGAGTCAGCACCTTCAGGAGAGGAGGGGACCCTGAACCCCAGTGAGAGTCAGCATTTTGACGTGATACAGAGTAATATTGTGAAATAACTTTTCAAAAGACCTGCTATTGTGTTTTCTCTGCAAGGTGTTGAGTAAAGACTGAACTGTTTGTTCTGCAGAACAAAGTGGATCACTACCCTGTGAGCCAAACATTGTGAGTTAGCAAAAATTACAGAGACTTGGTTAGTGGGATGGAACATGGAGTGGGTTAGAGCCAGACAGCGAGTTAACAGGGACATGGAGTGAATTAGATTGGGTGCAAAACAGGATCCTTGCCCCGTAGTGCAATTTCAGTCTGATTAGCCAATAAACAGCCATGCAGTGTGAGACACTCTGAGAAAGACTGATCACTGCTGGGGCATAAAGGGAAGCTGTGGACTGGCATTTCTAACACGTTCCCTCAGGGGCACAGCCACTGCGTAGCTGTCTCAGGGAGCTGCTAACCATGAGATATAAATATCAATGTTTAATTGTTGCTACGGGTGTCGAGGCAGCAGAATCTGACTCAGACCTCAGTCTCCCTTCACACCTTTTGTTAATTTTATTTCAGGGCTGAGAGATCATTCCATCCTGGATCCGGGTTGAAGCCAAGCATAATGGCTGCCTGGCCAATCACTGCACCCAACAGTAAAGATGTGGAGATGCCGGCGTTGGACTGGGGTAAACACAGTAAGAAGTTTAACAACACCAGGTTAAAGTCCAACAGGTTTATTTGGTAGCAAAAGCCACACAAGCTTTCGAGGCTCTGAGCCCCTTCTTCAGGTGAGTGGGAATTCTGTTCACAAACAGAACTTATAAGACACAGACTCAATTTACATGAATAATGGTTGGAATGCGAATACTTACAACTAATCCAGTCTTTAAGAAACAAAACAATGGGAGTGGAGAGAGCATCAAGACAGGCTAAAAAGATGTGTATTGTCTCCAGACAAGACAGCCAGTGAAACTCTGCAGGTCCACGCAACTGTGGGAGTTACAAATAGTGTGACATAAATTCTGATTCTAGGATCGCATGATAAAGACTCAGGAGGAAAAAAGCAGAAATATTTATGTGAAATAGTGTGACATAAACCCAACAGTAAAAGCAGATGGGCGTGTGATATTACATTGAATTGGCTCTGAAATGGGCTAAATTGCCTGCTTGATTGTCAGTGGGCGTGTTGTTGAGCTTTTGCATGCCTGCCAACTTAAATATTGAGTGCGCAATGATTTTGGGAGGCGCGCATGATGTCTTCTCCTGCGATTTCACACGTTGGGCGCACATGCCTGCCTGAGAAATGCAAAATTCTGGCCATTGAGTGGTTTGCTGCAAGGCACAGGGTGGCGGTGGCCTTGTGGTCTAAACTGAGCCATAAGAAGACAGCAGACTCTCCCGACCGATTGCCTTCAATAGTAAGGATGCCTGAGAGTGAGTGACAACACTGACTCTCCTTAAACTGATGAAAGAAGGGAGCCGGAATTCAGGACAGTTTTGTAAGCCAAGCTCTGTCTCTCTGTTGCAACCTTTCTGTATCTTTGTGTTATCAATGCTCACAGGTTTAGTCCCCTCCAGCCTCCGATCCTTGCTAAGGTCCAAGTCCCTAGTTCTAAACACCTGCCCTCTTACCTGCATTCTGAATCTTAAGCCAAGCGTTATATTTTCCATGTGTCTCCCAGATATGAAGTTGTAGTAGATCACTCCCGCTTTCTTTCAGTTTAGACCAAACAATGAGTTCTAAATCTGCCATTTCTTTTCCTCCTCTCACTTGCTCCTCCCTATCTTTCAAACTCCACACCTACATCCCTCTCTCAGGTCACCCTTCCTTTGTTCACCCCACAAGAAACACAAACTGGAGCACATTACAAAATAATTATAATGTCTAATGGAATGATGGCCTTTTTCTCAAAGTGGGGTGAAAGTCATTTGGTATTATAGAAATCACCTGGTTTGAATTTAATCAAAAGCTTGGCAGTCAACTGTTCCCTGATGCATTTTAAAAGATTTCTTACCTGCGATCTGGGCATCACTGGGACAGCATTTGTTGCCCATTCCTAATTGCCCTTGAACAGAATTTTGATTTGATTTATTATTGTCACATGTATTAGTATACAGTGAAAAATATTGTTTCTTACGTGCTATACAGAGCATACCGTTCATAGAGAAGGAAATGAGAGAGTGCAAAACATTCATACAATACAGGGGCGGCACGGTAGCACAGTGGTTAGCACTGCTGCTTCACAGCTCCAGGGACCTGGGTTCGATTCCTGGCTTGGGTCACTGTCTGTGTGGAGTTTGCACATTCTCCTCGTGTCTGCGTGGGTTTCCTCCGGGTGCTCCGGTTTCCTCCCACAGTCCAAAGATGTGCGGGTTAGGTTGATTGGCCAGGTTAAAAATTGCCCCTTAGAGTCCTGAGATGCGTAGGTTAGAGGGATTAGCGGGTAAATATGTGGGAGTAGGGCCTGGGTGGGATTGTGGTCAGTGCAGACTTGATGGGCCGAATGGCCTCCTTCTGCACTGTAGGGTTTCTATGATTTCTAATTCTACAATCATAGCTAGAGTGTAGAGAAAGATCAACTTAATGCAAGGTTGGTCCATTCAAAAGTCTGATGGCAGCAGGGAAGAAGCTGTTCTTCAGTTGGTTGGTACGTGACCTCAGACTTTTGGATCTTTTTCCCGACGAAAGAAGGTGGAAGAATGTCCATGGTGTGTGGGGTCCTTAATTATGCTGGCTGCTTTGCCAAGGCAGCGGGAAGTGTAGACAGAGTCAATGGATGGGAAGCTGGTTTATGCGATGGATTGGATTACGTTCGTGACCTTTTGTAGGCACAGTAAGAAGTCTCACAACACCAGGTTAAAGTCCAACAGGTTTATTTGGCAGCCTTTATAGGACGGGGCATAGAGTGTAAAAGTTGGGGTCTGATGTTGCAGTTGTATAGAACATTGGTTCGGCCGCATTTGGAATACTGCGCCCAGTTCTGGTCGCCACACTACCAGAAGGACGTGGAGGCTTTAGAGAGAGTGCAGAGGAGGTTTACCAGGATGTTGCCTGGTATGGAAGGGCTTAGTTATGAGGAGAGATTGGGTAAACTGGGGTTGTTCTCACTGGAAAGACGGAGGATGAGGGGTGACCTAATAGAGGTGTATAAAATTATGAAAGGCATAGATAGGGTGAACGGTGGGAAGCTTTTTCCCAGGTCGGTGGTGACGTTCACGAGGGGTCATAGGTTCAAGGTGAGGGGGGGGAGGTTTAACACGGATATCAGAAGGACGTATTTTACACAGAGGGTGGTGGGGGCCTGGAATGCGCTGCCGGGCAAGGTGGTGGAGGCAGACACAATGGGAATGTTTAAGACTTATCTAAATAGCCACATGAACGGAGTGGGAATGGAGGGATACAAAAGAATGGTCTAGTTTGGACCAGGGAGCGGCGCGGGCTTGGAGGGCCGAAGGGCCTGTTCCTGTGCTGTATTGTTCTTTGTTCACAGGCTTTCGGAGTGCTGCTCCGAAATCAGGAGGGCAAAAAGGGGATAAGGCAAAGGAGAATCCAATGAGCTTCTACAAATGCATAAAGTGCAAAAGTGTAACAAGGGAGAGAGTAAGGCCACTTAAGGATCAACAAGGTCATCTGTGTGCTGATCCACAAGAGATGGGTGAGATCCTAAATGAAAGTTTCTCATCAGTATTTACTGTTGAGAAAAGCATGGATGTTAGGGAACTTGGGGAAATAAATATTGATGTCTTGAGGAGTGTAAATATTACAGAGAAGGAGGTGCTGGAAGTCTTAAAGCGCATCAAGGTAGATAAATCCCCAGGACCTGATGGAGTGTATCCCAGGACATTGTGGGAGGCTAGGGAGGAAATTGCGGGTCCTCTAGCCGAGATATTTGAATCATCGATAGTCACGGGTGAGGTGCCTGAAGATTGGAGAGTGGCAAATGTTGTGCCTTTGTTTAAAAAGGGCTGCAGGGAAAAGCCTGGGAACTACAGGCCAGTGAGCCTCACATTTGTGGTCGGTAGGTTGTTGGAAGGTATTTTGAGAGACAGGATCTACAGGCATTTAGAGATGCAAGGAAAGATTAGGGACAGTCAGCATGGCTTTGTGAGTGGAAAATCATGTCTCACAAATTTGATTGAGTTTTTTGAAGGGGTAACCAAGAAGGTAGATGAGGGCAGTGCAGTTGATGTTGTCGACATGGACTTTAGCAAGGCCTTTGACAAGGTACCGCATGGTAGGTTGTTGCATAAGGTTAAATCTCATGAGATCCAGGGTGAGGTATAGAACATAGAACATAGAACAGTACAGCACAGAACAGGCCCTTCGGCCCACGATGTTGTGCCGATCTTCATCTGAAACCAAGATCAAGCTATCCCACTCCCTACCATCCTGGTGTGCTCCATGTGCCTATCCAATAACCGCTTAAATGTTCCTAAAGTGTCTGACTCCACTATCACTGCAGGCAGTCCATTCCACACCCCAACCACTCTCTGCGTGAAGAACCTACCTCTGATATCCTTCCTATATCTCCCACCATGAACCCTATAGTTATGCCCCCTTGTAATAGCTCCATCCACCCGAGGAAATAGTCTTTGAACGTTCACTCGATCTATCCCCTTCATCATTTTATAAACCTCTATTAAGTCTCCCCTCAATTTCCTCCGCTCCAGAGAGAACAGCCCCAGCTCCCTCAACCTTTCCTCATAAGACCTACCCTCCAAACCAGGCAGCATCCTGGTAAATCTCCTCTGCACTCTTTCCAGCGCTTCCACATCCTTCTTATAGTGAGGTGACCAGAACTGCACGCAATATTCCAAATGCGGTCTCACCAAGGTCCTGTACAGTTGCAGCATAACCCCATGGCTCTTAAACTCCAACCCCCTGTTAATAAAAGCTAACACACTATATGCCTTCTTCACAGCTCTATCCACTTGAGTGGCAACCTTTAGAGATCTGTGGATATGGACCCCAAGATCTCTCTGTTCCTCCACAGTCTTCAGAACCCTACCTTTGACCCTGTAATCCACATTTAAATTTGTCCGACCAAAATGAATCACCTCACATTTATCAGGGTTAAACTCCATTTGCCATTTTTCAGCCCAGCTTTGCATCCTATCTATGTCTCTTTGCAGCCTACAACACCCCTCCACCTCATCCACTACTCCACCAATCTTGGTGTCATCAGCAAATTTACTGATCCACCCTTCAGCCCCCTCCTCTAAGTCATTAATAAAAATCACAAAGAGCAGAGGACCAAGCACCGATCCCTGCGGCACTCCGCTAGCAACCTGCCTCCAGTCCGAAAATTTTCCATCCACCACCACCCTCTGTCTTCGATCAGATAGCCAGTTACCTATCCAATCGGCCAACTTTCCCTCTATCCCACACCTCCTTACTTTCATCATAAGCCGACCATGGGGGACCTTATCAAACGCCTTACTAAAATCCATGTATATGACATCAACCGCCCTACCTTCATCAACACACCTAGTTACCTCCTCAAAGAATTCTATCAAATTTGTGAGGCACGATTTGCCCTTCACAAATCCGTGCTGACTATCCCGGATTAATCCGCATCTTTCTAAATGGTCGTAAATCCCATCCCCAAGGACCTTTTCCATCAATTTACCAACCACCGAAGTCAGACTAACCGGTCTATAATTACCAGGGTCATTTCTATTCCCTTTCTTAAACAGAGGAACAGCATTTGCCACTCTCCAGTCCTCTGGCACCATCCCCGTGGACCCAAAGATCAAAGCCAAAGGCTCTGCAATCTCATCCCTCGCCTCCCAAAGAATCCTAGGATACATTTCATCAGGCCCAGGGGACTTATCGACCTTCAGTTTATTCAAAACTGCCAATACATCCTCCCTCCGAACATCTATTTCCTCCAGCCTATTAGCCTGTAACACCTTATTTTCCTGAAAAACATGGCCCCTCTCCTTGGTGAACACTGAAGAAAAGTATTCATTCATCACCTCGCCTATCTCTACTGATTCCATACACAAGTTCCCACCACTGTCCTTGACCGGCCCTAACCTCACCCTGTTCATTCTTTTATTCCTCACATAAGAGTAAAAAGCCTTGGGGTTTTCCTTGATCCGACCCGCCAAGGACTTCTCATGTCCCCTCCTAGCTCTCCTCAGCCCCTTTTTCAGCTCGTTCCTTGCTAACTTGTAACCCTCAATCGAGCCATCTGAACCTTGTTTCCTCATCCCTACATAAGCTTCCCTCTTCCTTTTCACAAGACATTCCACCTCTTTTGTGAACCACGGTTCCCTCACTCGGCCATTTCCTCCCTGCCTGACAGGGACATACCTATCAAGGACACCCAGTATTTGTTCCTTGAAAAAGTTCCACTTTTCATCAGTGCCTTTCCCTGACAGTTTCTGTTCCCATCTTATGCCCCCTAATTCTTGCCTAATCGCATCATAATTACCTCTCCCCCAATTGTAAGCCTTGCCCTGCCGTCCGGCCCTATCCCTCTCCATTGCAATAACAAAAGACACAGAATTGTGGTCACTATCTCCAAAGTTCTCTCCCACAACCAAATCTAACACTTGGCCCGGTTCATTTCCCAGTACCAAATCCAATGTGGCCTCACCCCTTGTCGGCCTATCCACATATTGTGTCAGGAAACCCTCCTGCACACACTGCACAAAAAGTGCCCCATCCAAACTATTTGACCTACAAAGGTTCCAATCAATATTTGGAAAGTTAAAGTCCCCCATGACAACTACCCTGTGACCCCCACACGTATCCATAATCTGCTTAGCAATTTCTTCCTCCACATCTCTATTACTATTTGGGGGCCTATAGTAAACTCCTAACAACGTGACCGCTCCTTTCCTGTTTCTAACTGCAGCCCATATTACCTCAGTGTACATATCCCCCTCAAAGTGCTTTTCCGCAGCCGTTAAACTATCCTTGATTAACAATGCTACTCCTCCACCTCTTTTACCAGCTTCCCTACACTTACTGAAACATCTATACCCCGGAACGTCCAACAACCATTCCTGTCCTTGTTCTACCACAACCATTCCTGTCCTTGTTCTACCAAACCATTCCTGTCCTTGTATCTAAATGGATACAAAATTGGCTTCTTGACAGAACAGTAAGAAGTCTCACAACACCAGGTTAAAGTCCAACAGGTTTATTTGGTAGCAAATACCATAAGCTTTCGGAGCACAGCTCCTTCGTCAGATGGAGTGGTCTCTGTTCTCCAACAGTGCACAGACACAGAAATCAAGTTGCAGAATACTAATTAGAATGCAAATCTCTACAGCCAGCCAGGTCTTAAAGGTACAGATAATGTGGGTGGAGGGAGTATTCAACACAGGTTAAAGAGATGTGTATTGTCTCCAGACAGAACAGCTAGTGAGATTCTACAAGCCCAGGAGGCAAGCTGTGGGGGTTACTGATAATGTGACATAAATCCAACATCCCGATTTAGGCCGTCCTCATGTGTGCGGAACTTGGCTATCAGTTTCTGCTCAGCGACTCTGCGCTGTCGTGTGTCGTGAAGGCCGCCTTGGAGAACGCTTACCTGAAGATCCAAGGCTGAATGCCCGTGACTGCTGAAGTGCTCCCCCACAGGAAGAGAACAGTTTTGCCTGGTGATTGTCGAGCGGTGTTCATTCATCCGTTGTCGTAGCGTTCTTGACAGAAGCCAGAGGGTGGTTGTAGAGGGTTGTTTTTCAAACTGGAGGCCTGTGACCAGCGGTGTGCCTCAGAGATCAGTGCTGGGTCCACTGTTATTTTTCATTTATATTAATGATTTGGATGAGAATATAGGAGGCATGGTTAGTAAGTTTGCAGATGACACCAAGATTGGTGGCATAGTGGACAGTGAAGAAACGTATCTCCGATTGCAACGGGATCTTGATCAATTGGGCCAATGGGCTGATGAATGGCAGATGGAGTTTAATTTAGATAAATGCGAGGTGATGCATTTTGGTAGATTGAACCAGAGCAGGACTTACTCAGTTAATGGTAGGGCGTTGGGGAGAGTTACAGAACAAAGAGATCTGGAGGTCCATGTTCATAGCTCCTTGAAAGTGGAGTCACAGATGGACAGAGTGGTGAAGAAGGCATTCGGCATGCTTGGTTTCATCGGTCAGAACATTGAATACAGGAGTTGGGACATCTTGTTGAAGTTGTACAAGACATTGGTGAGGCCACACTTGGAATATTGTGTACAGTTCTGGTCACCGTATTATAGAAAGGATATTATTAAACTAGAAAGACTGCAGAAAAGATTTACTAGGATGCTACCGGGACTTGGTAGTTTGAGTTATAAGGAGAGGCTGGATAGACTGGGACTTTTTTCTCTGGAGCGTAGAAGACTGAGGGGTGACCTTACAGAGGTCTATAAAATAATGAGGGGCATAGACAAGGTAGATAGTTAATATCTTTTCCCAAAGGTAGGAAAGTCTAAAACTAGAGGGCATAGGTTTAAGGTGAGAGGGGAGAGATACAAAAGGGTCCAGAGGGGGAATCTTTTCACACAGAGGGTGGTGAGTGTCTGGAACAAGCTGCCTGAGGTAGTAGTAGAGGTGGATACAATTTTGTCTTTTAAAAAGCATTTAGATAGTTACTTGGGTACGATGTGTATAAAGGGATATGGGCCAAATGCGGGCAATTGGGATTAGCCTAGGGGTTTAAAAAAAAGGGTGGCATGGACAAGTTGGGCCGAAGGGCCTGTTTCCATGCTGTAAACCTCTATGACTCCTTCATCAGGTGAGTGAGAATGAGATAGAGAATTGACTCACCTGATGAACAGCGCTCCGAAAACTTGTGCTGCCAAATAAACCTGTTGGACTTTAACCTGATGTTGTGAGACATCTTACTGTGTTTACCCCAGTCCAAAGCCGGCATCACCACTTCATGACCTTTCGTAGTTTCTTGCAGTCTTGGGCAGAGCAGGAGCCATACCAAGCTGTGATACAACCAGAAAGAATGCTTTCTATGGTGCCTCTGTAAAAGTTGGTGAGAATCGTAGCTGACTAGTCTTCCTTCGTCTTCTGAGAAAGTAGAGGTTTTAGTGGGCTTTCTTAACTATAATGTTGGCATGGGGGTGCTTGGACAGGTTGTTGGTGATCTGGACACCTAACAACTTGAAGCTTTCGACCATTTCTACTTCATACCCGTTGATGTTTAAAATGCTTTTAAAAAGCATTTAGATAGTTACATGGGTACAGAGGGATATGGGCCAAATGCGGGAAATTGGGATTAGTTTAGGGGTTAAAAAAAAGGGTGGCATGGACAAGTTGGGCCAAAGGGCCTGTTTTCATGCTGTAAACCTCTATGACTCTATGTAGACAGGGGTTTGTTCTCCACTATGCTTACTGAAGTCGATGACAATCTCCTTCGTTTTGTTGGCATTGAGGGAGAGATTATTGTTGTCGCACCAGTTCACCAGATTCCCTATCTCATTCTTGTACTCTGTCTTGCTCAGCCATTTCAGAGTCAACCACATTGCTGTGGATCTGGGGTCAAATGTAGGCCAGACTGGGTAAGGACGGCAGATTTCCTTCCCGAAAGGACATTAGGAAACCTGATGGTTTTTTACGAAAATCAACAATGGTGGCTTCATGGTCACCATTAGACTTTTAATTCCAGATTATTTTTATTGAATTCAAATGCCATCCATCTGCTTGGTGGGATTTGAACCCAGGTCCCCAGAGCCATTGCCCTGGGTCTCTGGATTAGTAGCCCAGTGACAATAGCACTATACCACTGCCAACCAATCTTCTCTCACGGTATGAACTGTTGCTCCTTTTGTGAATTGATATTGTGACGTTGGTGTATCTTTAAGAAATGTTTTTTTTAAATCATGTTCTCTGCAGCTATCACAGCTTCAGTTTTTTTTTCACTGTTGCCAGGCTGTCTGGAGGTGTCCTTTTATTGCTGCTTCAATGGCTTAAATGGGGTTTTGTTTAATTTTACTCTGGGTCTCAGGTACTTTCTGGGATTTGTTTTATGACCTTGCATTGTGAGTGGGAAGTTTGATTGACAAGTAAAAGTCAGGTGGTCCCTCCTCAGAAGAACTCAAGGACTTACTTTCAGTTTTAGTTTAGAAGGGGGTGGACATCGAGCTGAAAAGCAGTGTTTCTCTCTCTCTCCCTGGTTTGGGAAATTCTGCTGTTAGCGGGAAGCAAAGTTCTTGGCCTTCCTGGAGTGGAAAACCTGCGGCTGGTGGTTGGCTTGCCCAGAGTCTCTCTCCCTGGTGTTTTGGGGAAGCTGGCTTCAATCTGTTCTGGGTGTATATCCAGAGGGTTCTAGAAGTTACCAGACTGGGAAGTCAGAGTTTCAATTCTCCACCCAAAGGACCAAGTTCCAGCATCACGTGAGCATTTGCATTTGCTGTCTTAAAACTGTGGCAAGGGTTTTGTTTATGGAATTAGTTTGATTGGAACATTTCCTATATTCATTAAAGGTTATACTATGATTGTTTTTTACTTGTTTGTAACTGGTAAAAGTTATTTCTATATGTTAACTGTATACTTAAATAAACTTTGTTTGATAAAAGCTCCCTAGTGGGTCATTTGAATCATACCTGAAGTGAAACGTCTCATGCTTACCCAGCCAAATTCAAATTGCAAAACTATGATCCAGGAGGTCTTCATAAACACTTTGGAGTTTCAAGGAAGCTGTGGCGGCCAGCAGGAGCCTGCTAAATGGCTTCCGCTGATGTCTCCCGGCAAGAGCAGCGCAGCGGGATGGGAGAATCGCCCCCATAGACTCTGGAGCAGTTCCCAGAGATTGGAGGTAGCTAGTGTAACCCTACTATTTAAAAAGGGAGGTAGAGAGAAAGCAGGGAATTTTAGGCCAGTCAGCCTGACTTTGTTAGTGGGGAAAATTCTAGAATCCATTATCAAAGATCTTATAGCGGAGCTTGGAAAAGAGTGGCAGGATTGGACAAGTCAGCATGGATTGACGAAAGGGAAATCATGCTTGACAAATTGGCTGGAATTCTTCGAGGATGTAACGAGTAGAGTTGATGAGGGAGTGTCAGTGGGTGTGGTTCATTCGGACTTTCAGAAGACTTTCTACAAAGTCCCACATAAGAGATTAGCGTGTAAATGGGACTTTGGAGGTAGTGCATTGAGATGTGTAGGAAACTGGTTGGCAGACAGGAAATAAGGAGTCGGAATAATCGTTTTTTTTTCCTGAATGGCAGGCAGTGATTCGTGCCACAGGGATCAGTGCTGGGATCCCAGCTATTCACAATGTATATTAATGATTTGGAAGAGGGAACTAAATGTCATATCTCCAAATTTGCAGATGATACAAAGTTGGGTGGGAGGGTGAGCTGTGAGGAGGATGCAGAGATGCTTCAGTGTGATTTGGACAGGCTGAGTGTGTGGGCAGATGCAGTATAATGTGGATAAATCAGAGGTTATCCACTTTGGTAGCAAAAACAGGAAGGCAGATTATTACCTGAATGGCCATAAGTTAAGAAGGGGGAATGTGCATCACGACCTGGGTGACCTCACACACCAGTCACTGAAGGTAAGCGTGCAGGTGCAGCAGGCGGTAAAGAAGGCAAATGGTATGTTGGCCTTCATTGCGAGAGGTTTCGAGTACAGGAGCAGGGATGTGTTGTTGCAATTATACAGGGCCTTGGTGAGGCCACACCGAGAGTATTGTGTGCAGTTTTGGTCTCCTTTTCTGAGGAAGGATGTTCTTGCTCTCGTGGGAGTGCAGCGAAGGTTTACCAGGCTGATTCCGGGGATGGTGGGACTGATGTATGAGGAGAGATTGACTCGGTTAGGATTGTTTTCACTGGAGTTCAGACGAATGTGGGGGGATCTCAGAGAGACTTATAAAATTCTAACAGGACTAGACAGGGTAGATGAAGGGAGGATGTTCCCGATGGTGGGGGGAGTCTTGAACCAGGGGTCACAGTCTGAGGATTCAGGGTCGACCATTTAGGACGGAGATGAGGAGACATTTCTTCACCCAAAGAGTGGTGAGCCTGTGGAATTCATTCCCACAGGAAGTAGTTGAGGCCAAAATATTGAATGTTTTCAAGAGGCAGTTAGATACAGCATTTGGGGTGAAGGGGATCACAGGATATGGGGGGAAGGTGGGATCAGGCTATTGAGTTGGACAATCAGCCATGATCATAATGAATGGCTGAGCAGGATCGTAGGGCCGACTGGCCTCCTCCTGCTTCTACTTTCTATGATTCTGTGTAGTTGTACACGGCTCTGTGTAGTTGTACACGGCCCTGTGTAGTTGTACACGGCCCTGTGTAGTTGTACACGGCCCTGTGTAGTTGTACACGGCCCTGTGTAGTTGTACACGGCTCTGTGTAGGCGTACACGGCCCTGTGTAGTTGTACACGGCTCTGTGTAGGCGTACACGGCCCTGTGTAGGCGTACATGGCCCTGTGTAGGCGTACACGGCCCTGTGTAGTCGTACACGGCCCTGTGTAGTCGTACACGGCCCTGTGTAGTCGTACACGGCCCTGTGTAGTCGTACACGGCTCTGTGTAGTCGTACACGGCCCTGTGTAGTTGTACACGGCTCTGTGTAGTTGTACACGGCTCTGTGTAGTTGTACACGGCCCTGTGTAGTTGTACACGGCTCTGTGTAGTTGTACACGGCCCTGTGTAGTTGTACACGGCTCTGTGTAGTTGTACACGGCCCTGTGTAGTCGTACACGGCTCTGTGTAGTCGTACACGGCCCTGTGTAGTCGTACACGGCCCTGTGTAGTCGTACACGGCCCTGTGTAGTTGTACACGGCCCTGTGTAGTCGTACACGGCCCTGTGTAGTCGTACACGGCCCTGTGTAGTTGTACACGGCCCTGTGTAGTTGTACACGGCTCTGTGTAGTTGTACACGGCCCTGTGTAGTCGTACACGGCTCTGTGTAGTTGTACACGGCTCTGTGTAGTTGTACACGGCTCTGTGTAGTTGTACACGGCCCTGTGTAGTTGTACACGGCCCTGTGTAGTTGTACACGGCCCTGTGTAGTTGTACACGGCCCTGTGTAGTTGTACACGGCTCTGTGTAGTTGTACACGGCCCTGTGTAGTTGTACACGGCTCTGTGTAGTTGTACACGGCCCTGTGTAGTTGTACACGGCTCTGTGTAGTTGTACACGGCCCTGTGTAGTTGTACACGGCTCTGTGTAGTTGTACACGGCCCTGTGTAGTTGTACACGGCTCTGTGTAGTTGTACACGGCTCTGTGTAGTTGTACAAGAAGTCTCACAACACCACGTTAAAGTCCAACAGGTTTATTTGGTGGCAAAAGCCACTAGCTTTCGGAGCGCTGCTCCTTCATCAGGTAAGTGGGAGTTCTGTGACAAACAGGGCATATAAAGACACAAACTCAATTTACATGAATAATGGTTGGAATGCGAGTCTTTACAGGTAATCAAGTCTTAAAGGTACAGACACTGTGAGTGGAGAGAGGGTTAAGCACAGGTTAAAGAGATGTGTATTGTCTCCAGACAGGACAGTTAGTGAGATTTTCCAAGCCCAGGCAAGTTGTGGGTGTTACAGATATTGTGACATGAACCCAAGATCCCGGTTGAGGCCGTCCTCATGTGTGCGGAACTTGGCTATCAGTTTCTGCTCAGAGACTCTGCGCTGTCGTGTGTTGTGAAGGCCGCCTTGGAGAACGCTTACCCGCATATCAGAGGCTGAATGCCCGTGACCGCTGAAGTGCTCCCCAACAGGAAGAGAACAGTCTTGCCTGGTGATTGTCGAGCGGTGTTCATTCATCCGTTGTCGTAGCGTCTGCATGGTTTCCCCAATGTACCATGCCTCGGGACATCCTTTCCTGCAGCGTATCAGGTAGACAACGTTGGCCGAGTTGCTAGTGTATGTACCGTGTACCTGGTGGATGGTGTTCTGACGTGAGATGATGGCATCTGTGTCGATGATTCGGCATGTCTTGCAGAGGTTGCTGTGGCAGGGTTGTGTGGTGTGGAGAGAGTACAGAGGAGGTTTACCAGGATGTTGCCTGGTATGGAGGGGCTTAGTTATGAGGAGAGATTGGGTAAACTGGGGTTGTTCTCCCTGGAAAGACGGAGGATGAGGGGAGACTTAATAGAGGTGTATAAAATTATGAAAGGCATAGATAGGGTGAACGGTGGGAAGCTTTTCCCCAGGTCGGTGGTGACGTTCACGAGGGGTCATAGGTTCAAGGTGAAGGAGGGGAGGTTTAACACAGATATCAGAAGGACATATTTTACACAGGGTGGTGGGGGCCTGGAATGCACTGCCAGGCAAGGTGGTGGAGGCAGACACACTGGGAACGTTTAAGACTTATCTAGACAGCCATATGAACGGAGTGGGAATGGAGGGATACAAAAGAATGGTCTAGTTTGGACCAGGGAGCGGCATAGGCTTGGAGGGCCGAAGGGCCTGTTCCTGTGCTATATTGTTCTTTGTTCTTTGTTCGTGGTCACTGTTCTCCTGAACGCTGGGTAGTTTGCTGCGGACAATGGTCTGTTTGAGGTTGAGCGGTTGTTTGAAGGCAAGAAGTGGGGGTGTGGGGATGGCCTTGGCGAGATGTTCGTCTTCATCAATGACATGTTGAAGGCTCCGGAGAAGACGTCGTAGCTTCTCCGCTCCGGGGAAGTACTGGACAACGAAGGGTACTCTGTCCGCCGTGTCCCGTGTTTGTCAAGTTGTCAAGTTTGTAGTTGTACACGGCCCTGTATAGTTGTACACGGCCCTGTATAGTTGTACACGGCCCTGTATAGTTGTACACGGCCCTGTATAGTTGTACACAGCTCAGTGAAGTTATATATGGCTCATTATACACAAACCAGTACTCGGCAACAGATAAAATTATTTCAATTGATTCTTGCGGTAAAACAGGAATTTATAACTTGACATCAAAGGAGCAAGTGTGACTGGACCAACAATGTACAGGTAACCCTCTCGATCTACATCCCCCTCGCCGAGGCAGCACTGAGACCAACTACAGTGACCCTCACTCCGAGTTCAGCCTGATCTGTCTGACATGGGCAGTGATTGAACCAGGAGCTGCCCGGCCTGTGTGGCTACACTGAACGCTGCATTCACTCACTGAGTTACTGACAAATATTTACATATTCATGAAGAAATGCCCCAGAAACATTTTGTCCTTTGAATTCCCGAAATTCCTGCTGTAATTAAATGAGGCAAGAAGAGCTGTGAGTTCCAGTAAAGGTTACAGAGCACACACATCCTTTCTGACAGGAAAAGATCAGTCTGATCACAGTCCCTGTTTGTTTTTTTGTAATGTTTGGTTAGTCCCCAGGGTTTTCAAACTGGGGGACTGGCATTGTCTGCTCTGTGTGGGTGTCAGTGTTTTTCCTGGGAGCTGTTACACACTACACACTACACTGTGATGTGGAGATGCCGGCGTTGGACTGGGGTAAACTCAGTAAGAAGTTTCACAACACCTGGTTAAAGTCCAACAGGTTTATAAACCTGTTGGACTTTAACCTGGTGTTGTGAGACTTGTTACCGTGTTTACACACCACACTCCCATTTTCATCTGTACACACACACACACACACACACACACCGGGATTCTACCAGACGGTTAATTCTTGGTTAATGGGTTGATGGTTGGAATGGTTTGCGGGGGAGGAGGCAAGGAGGGGGGGGAGGGGGTCAGATTGCCCTCAGCCTTTGTCAATGACTGAATAGGGTTCTTGCAATGAAAGGTCAGGGTCTCCATTATGATACATTTACACACCGATGTATCAGACCCCCACACAGGGAAATCCGAGCCTCTGCCAGCGCCACATCACCAACATTTACAACAGGTTTGGACAAACAGGGAACTGGCGAACAGGAGCCACTGGAGGTGCACAGGTAGGTACAGCAACCCCCGGGGGTGGGGTGGTGGTGGGGGGGGGGGGTCATACCCGGGCAGGAGTCTGGCAGTGTTTGGGCATTGCCCCCTGGCAATGCCCCTAGGGGGCAGGGGTTCCATGCCCATGTGGTGGGGGGGGGGGTGCCAATCTCTCAGGAGTTGAGCTGGGCCCTCCCCACCAGGACTACCTCATTCCCGGACTTTTCACTGTTTATTAATCAAAGGGTTAAAAAACCTGGTGGAAAAAGTGACAAATCAGCTGCTGAGCACCGGGGCCAATCCTGGGAAAGTCCGAATGATCCAGATCCGTGATCCAGCCCCGTCTGTGTCCAATTCCCAAAATCCACAGCCACTGGCTCAGAGCCCAGACTGACACGGAAATATCAAATCAGCTTCCAAAGATCAGGCAGATCAGCAAAATGTGGGAGCAAGGAGAGAACACGGGAGGGAGGGGGAGGGGGAGCGAGAGGGGGGGAGGGGGAGGGAGGGGGAGCGAGGGGGAGGGAGGGGGAGCGAGAGGGAGGGAGGGGGAGCGAGAGGGAGGGAGGGGGAGCGAGAGGGAGGGAGGGGGAGCGAGAGGGAGGGAGGGGGAGCGAGAGGGAGGGAGGGAGGGGGAGGGAGGGGGCGAGGGAGGGAGGGGGAGGGAGGGAGGGGGAGGGAGGGAGCGAGGGAGGGAGGGAGGGGGAGGGGGAGTGAGAGTGGGGAAGTGAGAGCGAGGGAGGGAGGGGGAGGGGGAGGGAGGGAGAGGGAGAGGGAGGGAGGGAGGGGGAGCGAGGGAGGGAGGGGGAGCGAGGGAGGGAGGGGGAGGGAGAATGCGGGAGGGAGGAAGGGAGAGCGAGTGAGGGAAGATGAGCAAGAGGGAGGGAGAGGTAGCGAGAGGGGGGGAGCGAGAGGGAGGGGGAGTGAGGGCGAGGGAGAGCAAAAGCGAGGGGGAGCGGTAGGGAGAGCGATGGAGGGAGGGGGAGCGAGAGGGAGGTGGAGCAAGAGGGAGGGAGGGAGGGGGAGCGAGAGGGAGGGAGGGAGAGGGAGGGGGAGTGAGAGAGGGAGGAGATAGGGAGGGGGAAAGAGAGGGAGGGGGAGAGAAGGGGGAAGATAGAGGGAGGAGAAGAGAGAGGGAGGGAGGAGGAGCGAGAGCAGGGGAGGAGACAGGGAGTGGGAGAGAGGGAAAGTGAGCGAGGGGGAGTGAGAGAGAAGGGGTGAATGTGAGGGAGAGCATGAGGAAGAGAGAGGAAGGGGGCAGAGAAGGCAGGGGAGGGGGGGACATGGAGATATGGAAAGTCGTGCAGCGGGAGCGAGGAAGAGTGTGTGAGGGGGAGAAATGGAGGGAGTGTGAGGGAAGTGAGCAGGGAAGAGGCGGAGGAAGGAGGAGGGCAATGGAGGAAAGGGAATGACATAGTGTGAAGGGAGGAAGAGAGAGAGCGTAAGGAAGATGTTGTGAGTGTGGGTCAGAATGAGGGAGATAGTGAGGGATGCTGAGGGACAGGGATGAGGGGTACAATGGGGAGGATACTGAGTGAGAGTGGGGGAGTAAGGGAGAGAGTGTAGAAGCAATGGTTCCGCAGTAACCTTGGGGAGGTCGGTTAAGGGTGTTTCTAGTTTGTTCCAGTTATCGTGTTTCTACATTCCCACCTTCGCCCCGCACCACCTCACACTGACGCTCGGAGAGCCACCAGGCCTTTCGAGAGCTTCTTAATGGCGTCACCATGCTGGGTCTTCTTGATCCAGTCAGCAGGGATCCCGCTGGATCCGACTGCAGCTCCAACACAGGCACCTGGGACACAGCGGGAAACAGGAAAATTACTCACTGTTACACCCACCCATATCCACCCCCCCGCACCCACCCATATCCACCCCCCCGCACCCACCCATATCCACCCCCCGCACCCACCCATATCCACCCCCCCGCACCCACCCATATCCACCCCCCTGCACCCACCCATATCCACCCCCCGCACCCACCCATATCCACCACCCCGCACCCACCCATATCCACCCCCCTGCACACACCCATATCCACCCCCCTGCACCCACCCATATCCACCCCCCGCACCCACCCATATCCACCCCCCGCACCCACCCATATCCACCCACCTGCACCCACCCATATGCACCCCCCTGCACCCACCCATATCCAATGCCCCGCACCCACCCATATCCATCCCCCGGACCCACCCATATCCACCCCCCCCGCACCCACCCATATCCACCCCCCGCACCCACCCATATCCCCCCTGCATCCACCCATTTCCACCCCCCTGCACCCACCCATATCCACCCCCCTGCACCCACCCATATCCACCCCCCTGCACCCACCCATATCCACCCCCCTGCACCCACCCATATCCACCCACCCGCACCCACCCATACCCACCCCCCCCACACCCACCAATATCCCCCCGCACCCACCCATATCCACCCCCCGCACCCACCCATATCCACGCCCCTGCACCCACCCATATCCCCCCCGCACCCACCCATATCCCCCCCGCACCCACCCATATCCACCACCCCGCACCCACCCCTATCACCCCCCGCTCCCACCCATATCACCCCGCACCCATCCATATCCCCCCCACACCCACCCATATCCCCCCGCACCCACCCATATCACCCTCCCGCACCCACCCATATCCCCCCCGCATTCACCCATATACCCCACATGCACCTATATATCCCCCACACCCACCCATATCCCCCCGCACTCACCCATATCCCCCCGCACCCACCCATATCCCCCGCACCTACCCATATCCACCCGCACCCACCCATATCCCCCTGCACCCACCCATATCCCCCCGCACCCACCCATATCCCCCTGCACCCACCCATATCCACCCCGCATACACCCATATCCACCCCCCTGCACCCACCCATATCCACCCCCCGCACCCACCCATATCCACCCACCCACACCCACCCATATCCACCCCCTCAAACCCACCCAAATCCCCCCGCACCCACCCATATCCACCCCCCGCACCCACCCATATCCACCCCCCGCACCCACCCATATCCCCCCCGCATCCACCTCCCCACACCCACCCATATCCCCCTGCACCCACCCATATCACCCTCCCGCACCCACCCATATCCCCCCCGCACTCACCCACATACCCCACATGCACCTATATCCCCCCCACACCCACCCATATCCCCCCCGCACCCACCCATATCCCCCCCGCACCCACCAATATCCCCCCGCACCCACCCATATCCCCCGCACCCACCCATATCCCCCCGCACCCACCCATATCCCCCCACACCCACCCATATCCCCCCGCGCCCACCCATATCACCCCGCACCACCCATATCCCCCACACCCATCCATATCCCTCCCGCACCCACCCATTTCCCCCCTGCACCCACCCATTTCCCCCCCGCACACACCCATATTCCGCCCGCACCCACTCATATCCCCCCTCCACCCACCCATATCCCCCCGCACTCACCATATCTCCTCCCGCACGCATCCATATCCCCCCGCACCCACCCATATCCCCCGCAACCACCCATATCCCCCCGCACCCACCCATATCCCCCCGCACGCATCCACATCCCCCCGCACGCATCCACATCCCCCCGCACTCACCCATATCACCCCGCACTCACCCATATCACCCTGCACTCACCCATATCCCCGCTCCGCACTCATCCATATCCCCCCTCACTCACTCATATCCCTCCGCACTCACCCACATCCCTGCCCCGCACTCACTCATATCCCCCCCGCACTCACCCATATCCCCCTCACTCACTCATATCCCCCTGCACTCACCCATATCCCCTTGCACTCACCCATATCCCCACCCCGCACTCACTCATATCCCCCTGCACTCATCCATGTGCCCCTGCACTCACCCACATCCCCCCTCACTCACCCATATCCCCCTCACTCACCCATATCCCCCTCGCTCACCCATATCCCCACCCCGCACTCACCCATATCCCCCTCACTCACCCATATCCCCCGCACTCACCCATATCCCCCTCACTCACCCATATGCCCCGCACTCACTAATATCTCCCCTCGCTCACCCATATACCTGCCCCGCACTCACCCATATCCCCTCACTCACCCATATGCCCCCTCACTCACCCATATCCCCCTCACTCATTCATACTCCCCTGCACTCATCCATATCCCCCCGCACTCACCATATCTCCTCCCGCACGCACCCATATCCCCCCGCACCCACCCATATCCCCCGCAACCACCCATATCCCCCCGCACCCACCCATATCCCCCCGCACGCATCCACATCCCCCCACACTCACCCATATCACTCCGCACTCACCCATATCACCCTGCACTCACCCATATCCCCGCTCCGCACTCATCCATATCCCCCCTCACTCACTCATATCCCTCCGCACTCACCCACATCCCTGCCCCGCACTCACTCATATCCCCCCCGCACTCACCCATATCCCCCTCACTCACTCATATCCCCCTGCACTCACCCATATCCCCCTCACTCACTCATATCCCCCTGCACTCACCCATATCCCCTTGCACTCACCCATATCCCCACCCCGCACTCACTCATATCCCCCTGCACTCATCCATGTGCCCCTGCACTCACCCACATCCCCCCTCATTCACCCATATCCCCCTCACTCACCCATATCCCCCTCGCTCACCCATATCCCCACCCCGCACTCACCCATATCCCCCTCACTCACCCATATCCCCCTCACTCACCCATATGCCCCGCACTCACTAATATCTCCCCTCGCTCACCCATATACCTGCCCCGCACTCACCCATATCCCCTCACTCACCCATATGCCCCCTCACTCACCCATATCCCCCTCACTCATTCATACACCCCTGCACTCATCCATATCCCCCCGCACTCACCCATATCCCTGCCCCGCACTCACCCATGTGCCCCTGCACTCACCCATATCCCTGCAACGTAATGGGGCTAAAGGTAAACAAGTCTCCTGGCCCTGATGGAATACATCCCAGGGACTAAAAGAGATGGCGGGAGAAAGAGCAAATGCACTAGTGGTAATTTACCAAAATTCGCTGGACTCTGGGGTGGTTCCCGCAGATTGGAAAACAGCAAATGTGACGCCACTGTTTAAAAAAGGAGGTGGACAAAAGGCAGGTAACTATAGGCCGGTTAGCTTAACTTCTGTAGTGGGGAAAATGCTTGAATCTATCATCAAGGAAGAAATAGCGAGACATCTGGATATAAATTGTCCCATTGGGAAGAAGCAGCATGGATTCATGAAGGGCAGGTCATGGTTGACTAATTTGGTGGAATTCTTTGAGAACATTACATGTGCAGTGGACAATGGGGAACCTGTGGATGTGGTGTATCTGGATTTCCAGAAGGGATTTGACAAGGTGCCGCACCAAAGACTGCTACATAAGATAAAGGTGCACGGTGTTATGGGTAATGTATTAGCATGGATACAGGATTGGTTAACTAACAGAAAGCAAAGAGTGGGGGTAAATGGGTATTTTTCTGGTTGGCGATCAGTGACTAGTGGTGTGCCTCAGGGATCAGTGTTGGGACCGCAATTGTTTACGATTTACATAGATGATTTGGAGCTGGGGACCAAGTGTAGTGTGTCAAAATTCACAGATGACACTAAGATGGGTGGAAGAGCAAAGTGTGCAGAGGACGCTGAAAGTCTGCAAAGGGATATAGATAGTCTAAGTGAACGGGCAAGGGTCTGGCAGATGGAGTACAATGTTGGTAAATGTGAGGTCATCCATTTTGGTGGGAATAACAGCAAAATGGACTATTATTTAAATAGTAAAAAATTGCAGCATGCTGCTGTGCAGAGGGACCTGGGTGTCCTTGTGCAGGAATCTCAAGGAGTTGGTTTGCAGGTGCAGCAGGTAATTAAGAAGGCAAATGGAATTTTGTCCTTCATTGCTAGAGGGATGGAGTTTAAAAACAGCGAGATTATGTTGCAGCTGTATAAGGTGCCGGTGAGGCCACACCTGGAGTACTGTGTACAGTTTTGGTCTCCTTACTTGAGAAAGGATATACTGGCACTGGAGAGGGTGCAGAGGAGATTCACTAGGTTGATTCCGGAGTTGAGAGGGTTGGCTTATGAGGAGAGACTGAGTAGACTGGGGCTATACTCATTGGAATTCAGGAGAATGAGGAGAGATCTTATAGAAACATATAAGATTATGAAGGGAATGGATAAGATAGAAGCAGGGAAGTTGTTTCCACTGGCGGGTGAAACTAGAACGAGGGGGCATGGCCTCAAAATAAGAGGAAGCAGATTTAGGACTGAGTTGAGGAGGAACTTCTTCACACAAAGGGTTGTGAATCTGTGGAATTCCCTGCCCAGTGAAGCAGTTGAGGCTACCTCATTGAATGTTTTTAAGGCAAGGATAGATAAATTTTTGAACAGTAAAGGAATTAAGGGTTATGGTGAGTGGGTGGGTAAGTGGAGCTGAGTCCACAAAAAGATCAGCCATGATCTTATTGAATGGCAGAGCAGGCTCGAGGGGCCAGATGGCCTACTCCTGCTCCTAGTTCATATGTTCTTATATCCCCCTGCACTCACCCATATCCCCACTCTGCACTCACCCATATCCCCCCGCACTCACTCATATCCCCCTGCACTCACCCATATCCCCCTCACTCATCGATATCCGCGCCCCGCACTCACCCATATCTCCACCCCACACTCACCCATATCCCCGCCCCGCACTCACCCATATCCCCCCGCACTCACTCACATCCCCGCCCCACACTCACCCATATCCCCCCCACACTCACCCATATCCCCGCTCCGCACTCACCCATATCCCCATCACTCGCCCATATCCCTCCCCTCACTTACCCATATCCCTGCCCCGCACTCACCCATATCCCCCCCACACTCACCCATATCCCCGCTCCGCACTCACCCATATCCCCCATCACCCGCCCATATCCCTCCCCTCACTTACCCATATCCCTGCCCCGCACTCACTCATATCCCACTCACTCACCCATATCCCCCCCACACTCACCCATATCCCCGCTCCGCACTCACCCATATCCCCCATCACTCGCCCATATCCCTCCCCTCACTTACCCATATCCCTGCCCCGCACTCACTCATATCCCCCTCACTCACCCATATCCCCCCACACTCACCCATATCCCCCTCACTCACCCATATCCCCCCACACTCACCCATATCCCCACTCTGCACTCACCCATATCCCCACCCAGCACTCACCTATATCCTTGCCCTGCACTCACCCATATCCCTGCCCTGCACTCACCCATATCCCCCCGCATTCACCCATATCCCCCCGTACTCATTCATATCCCTGCCC